>NW_028327626.1:45000-65991 GCF_031878675.1 Megascapheus bottae | reverse complement strand
TGTAAACCTAACACTAACCCTAACCCTAACGCTTATCCTTACCATAACCCTAACCCTAACCCTAACACTTACCCGAACCCTAACCCTAAACATAAACCTTACGTTAACCCTATCCCTAACCCTAACCCTTACCCTAACCCTAACCTTAACCCTAACCCTAACCCCTAACCCAAACCATTAACCTAACTCTAACCCTAACCCTAAGCCTAACCCTTACCCTTAACCAACCCTAACACTAACTCTAACTCTAACCCTAACCCTGACCCTTAACCTAACCCCAACCCTAAACCTAACCCTAACCGTAACCCCTAACCCTTACCCTTACCCTAACCCCTAACCCTAACCCTAAACCTAACCCTAACCCTAACCCTTACCCTAACCCTAACCCTAATCCTAACCCTAACCCTTACCCTTACCCTAACCCTAACCCTAACCCTAACCCTAAACTTAACACTAACCTTAAACCTTGCCCTTACCCTAACCCTAACCATAAACCTAACCCTCACCCTAACACTTACCCTATCCCCTAACCCTAACCGTAATCCTTACCCTAACACTAACCCTAACCCTAACCTCAAACTTAACCCTCACCCTAACCCTAACCCTAACCCTTACCCTTACTCTAACACTAAGCCTAACCCTAACCCTAACCATAACGCTTACTCTAACCCTAACCCTAATCCTAACCCTAACCTAACCCTAACCTCAACCTTAATCCTAACCCTAACCCTAACCCTACCCCTTACCCTTACCCTTACCCTAACACTAAGCATAACCCTTACCCTACCCCTAATCCTACCCTACCCCTTACCCTTACCCTTACCCTATCACTAAGCCTAACCCTAACCCTAACCCTAACCCTACCCTAACCATAACCCTAATCCTAACTCTAAAGCCTAACACTAACCCTAACTTTAACCCTAACCCTAACCCTAACCTAACCCTTACCCTTACCCTAACCCTAATCCTATCCTTAACCCCAACCCTAAACCTAACCCTACCCTACCCTAACCCTTACCTTTACCCTAATCCTACCCCTATTCCTAACCCTAATCCTTACCCTAAACCTAACCCTAATCTTAACCCTAACCCTTGCCCTTACCCTCACATTAACCTTAACCAGAACCCTAACCATAACCCTAACCTTAACTCTAACATTTATACTTACCCTAACCCTAACCCTAACCCTAACCCTAATCTTGACCCTAACTTTAACCCTAACTCTTACCCTTACCCTAACCCTAACCCTAACCCTAAGCCAAACCCTATCCCTGAACCTAACCCTAATCCTAACCCTAAACCTAACCGTAAGCATAACCCTAACCCTAACCTTAATCCTTAAACGTACGCTAACCCTAAACCTAACCGTACCCCCAACCCTAAACCTAACCCTAAACCTAAACCTAACCCTTACCCTTACCATATCCCTAAACCTAACCCTAACCCTAACACTAACCATTACACTAACCCTAACCCTAATCCTAACCCTAACCCTTACCCTTACCCTAAGCCTAACCGAAACCCTAAACCTAACCCTAACACTTACCCTAACCCTAACCGTTACCCTTACCCTAAACCTAACCCAAACCCTTAAACTAACCCTAACCCTAACCCTTACCCTAACCCTAACCCTAAGACTAACCCCTAACCCTAAACCTAACCCTAAACCTAACTCTAACCCTAACCCTAACCCTAACCTTAACCCTAACCCTAACCCTAACCCTTGCCCTTACCCTAAACCTAACCCTAAACCTAACACGAACCCTAACCCTAACGCTAACCCTAACCCTAACCCTTACCCTTTCCCTAACCGTAACCCTAAACCTAACCCTCACCCTAACCCTAACCCTAACTCTAACTTCTAACCCTAATCCTAACCCAAACCCTAATCCTTACCCTTATCCTAAACATAACCCTAACACTAACACTTACCCTTACCTTAAACCCTACCCTAACCCTAACCCTAACCCTTACCCTAACCCTAACCCTAACCCTAATCTTAACCCTAACCCTAACCCTAATCTTGACACTAACTTTAACCCTAACTCTTACCCTTACCCTAACCCCTAACCCTAACCCTAAGCCTAATCCTAACCCTGAACCTAACCCTAATCCTAACCCTAACCCTAACCCTAAGCATAATCCTAACCCTAACCCTAATCCTTAAACGTATGCTAACCCTAAACCTAACCTTAACCCCAAACCTAAACCTAACCCTAACCCTAACACTAACCCCTTACCCTTACCCTATCCCTAAACCTAACCCTAACACTAACCATTACACTAACCCTAACCCTAATCCTAACCCTAACCCTTACCCTTACCCCCAAACCTAACCCAAACCCTAAACCTAACCCTAACAGTTACCATAACCCTAACCGTTACCCTTACCCTAAACCTAACCCAAACCCTTAAACTAACCCTAACCCTAACCCCTACCCTAACCCTAACCATAAGCCTAACCCCTAACCCTAACCCTAAACCTAACTCTAACCCTATCCCTAACCCTAACCCTAACCCTTACCCTAACCCTAAACCTAACCCTAACCCTAACCTTAACTCTAACCCTAACCCTAACCCTAACCCTAACCCTAACCTTAACCCTAACCCTAACCCTAACCCTTGCCCTTACCCTAAACCCTAACCCTAAACCTAACCCTCACCATAACCCTAACCATAACTCTAACCTATAACCCTAATCCTAACCCAAACCCTAATCCTTACCCTTATCCTAAACTTAACCCTAACACTAACACTTATCCTTACCCTAAACCCTACCCTAACCTTAACCCTAACCCTAACCCTAACCCTAATCTTGACCCTAACTTTAACCCTAACTCTTACCCTTACCCTAACCCTAACCCTACCCCTAAGCCTAATCCTAACCCTGAACCTAACCCTAATCCTAACCCTAACCCTAACCCTAAGCATAACCCTAACCCTAACCTTAACCCTAATCCTTAAACGTACGCTAACCCTAACCCTACCCTTAACCATAACCCTAAACCTAACCGTAACCCTAACACTAACCCTTACCCTTAACCTATCCCTAAACCTAACCCTAACTCTTACCCTAAACCTAACCCTAACCCTAAACCTAACCCTAACCCTTACCCTAACCCTTACCCTTACCCTAACCCTAACCCTAACCCTTAAACTAACCCTAACCCTAACCCTTAACCTAACCCTAACCCTAAGCCTAACCCCTAACCCTAACCCTAAACCTAACTCTAACCTTAACCCTAACCCTAACCCTAACCCTTACCCTAACCCTAAACCTAACCCTAAACCTAACCTTAACACTAACCCTAACCCTAAACCTAACCCTAAACTTAACCCTAACCCTAACCCTAACCCTTGCCCTTACACTAAACCTAACCCTAAACCTAACACGAACCCTAACCCTAACGCTAACCCTAACCCTAAACCTTACCCTTTCCCTAACCCTAACCCTAAACCTAACCCACACCTTAACCCTAACCACTAACTCTAACCTCTAAACCTAATCCTAAACCAAACCTAATCCTTACCCTTATCCTAAACTTATCCCTAACACAAACACTTACCTTACCCTAAACCCTACCCTAACCGTAACCCTTACCCTTACCCTAACCCTAACCCTAACCCTTACCCTATCCCTAACCATAACCCTAACCTCAAACTGAACCCTAACCCTAACCCTAACCCTAACCCTAAACTAACCCATAACATTAATCTTAAGCCCTAACCCTAACCCTTACCCTAACCCTAACCCTAAACCTAACCCCAACCCTTACCCTTACTCTAACCCTAACCCCTAACACTAACCCTAACCCTAACCCTTAACCTAACCCTAATGATAACCCTTCCTTTAACTCTAACCCTAAAGTCAACCCTAAGCCTACCCCTAACCCTAAAACCTTACCCTTACCCTAATCCTAACTCTAACCCTAACCCTAACACTTTACCCTGACCCTAACACTTATCCTAACCCTAACCATAACCCTAACCCAAACCCGTAACCTAACCCATAACATTAATCTTAACCCCTAACCCTAACTCTTACCCTAACCCTAAACCTAACCCTAACCCTTACCCTAACCCTAACCCTAACCCTAACCCTAACCTTAACCCTAAACCCTAACCCTAACCCTTGCCCTTACCCTAAACCTAACCCTAAACCTAACACGAACCCTAACCCTAACGCTAACCCTAACCCTAACCCTTACCCTTTTCCAAACCCTAAACCTAACCCTAACCCTAACCATAACCCTAACCCTAAATCTAACCCTAATCTTGACCCTAACTTTAACCCTAACTCTTACCCTTACCCTAACCCTACCCTTAACCCTAAGCCTAATCCTAACCGTGAACCTAACCTTACTCCTAACCCTAACCCTAACCCTAAGCATAACCCTAACCCTAAACCTAACCCCTAATCCTTAAACGTACGCTAACCCTAAACCTAACCTTAACCCCAACCCTAAACCTAACCGTAACCCTAAACACTAACCCTTACCATTACCCTATCCCTAAACCTAACCTTAACGCTAACACTAACCATTACACTAACCCTAACCCTAATCCTAACCCTAACCCTTACCCTTACCCTAAACCTAACCCTAACCCTAAACCTAACCCTAACACTTACCCTAACACTAACCCTTACCCTTACCCTAACCCTAACCCTAACCCTTAAACTAACCCTAACCCTAACCCTTACCCTTACCCTAACCCTAAGCCTAACCCCTAACACTAACCCTAAACCTAACTTTAAACCTAACCCTAACCCTAACACTAACCCTTACCCTACCCCTAAACCTAACCCTAAACCTAATCTTAACACTAACCCTAAACCGAACCCTAACCCTAACCTTAACCCTAACCCTAACCCTAACCCTTGCCCTTACCCTAAACCTAACCCTAACCCTAACTCTAACCTCTAACCCTAATCATAAACCAAACCCTAATCCTTACCCTTATCCTAAACTTAACCCTAACACTAACACTTACCCTTACCCTAAACCCTACCCTAACCCTAACCCTAACCCTTACCCTAAACCTAACCTAAACTTTAACCCTTACCCTATCCCTAACCCTAACCCTAACCTCAAACTTAACCCTAACCTTAACACTAACCCTAATCCTTACCCTAACCCTAACCTTAACCCTAACCCGAACCCTAAACTTGCCCTTACCCTAAACCTAACCCTAAACCTAACACGAACCCTAACCCTAACGCTAACCCTAACCCTAACCCTTACCCTTTCCCTAAACCTAACCCTAAACCTAACCCTCACCCTAACCCTAACCCTAACTCTAACCTCTAACCCTAATCCTAACCCAAATCCTAATCCTTACCCTTATCTTAAACTTAGCCCTAACACTAACACTTACCCTTACCCTAAACCCTACCCTAAACCTAACCCTAACCCTTACCCTAACCCTAACCCTAACCTTAACCCTAATCCTAACCCTAACCCTAACCCTATTCTTGACCCTAACTTTAACCCTAACTCTTACCCTTGCCCTAACCCTAACGCTAACCCTAAGCCTAATCCTAACCCTGAACCTAACCCTAATCCTAACCCTAACCCTAACCCTAAGCATAACCCTAACCCTAACCTTAACCCTAATCCTTAAACGTATGCTAACCCTAACCCTAAACTTAACCACAACCCTAAACCTAACCGAAACCCTAACACTAACCCTTATCCTTAACCTATCCCTAAACCTAACCCTAACTCTTACCCTAAACCTAACCCTAACTCTAACCCTAACCCTTATCCTACCATAACCCTTACCCTTACCCTAAACCTAACCCTAACCCTAAACCTAACCGTAACCCTAACCCTAACCCTAACCCTTACCCTTGCCCTAACCCTAATCCTAACCCTTAAACTAACCCTAACCCTAGCCCTTAACCTAACCCTAACCCTAAGCCTAACCCCTAACCCTAACCCTAAACCTAACTCTAACCCTAACCCTAACCCTAACCCTTACCCTAACCCTAAACCTAACCCTAAACCTAACCTTAACACTAACCCTAACCCTAACCCTAACCCTAACCTTAACCCTAACCCTAACCCTAACCCTTGCCCTTACACTAAACCTAACCCTAAACCTAACACGAACCGTAACCCTAACGCTAACCCTAACCCTAACCCTTACCCTTTCCCTAACCCTAACCCTAAACCTAACCCACACCTTAACCCTAACCCTAACTCTAACTTCTAAACCTAATCCTAAACCAAACCCTAATCCTTACCCTTATCCTAAACTTATCCCCTAACACTAACACTTACCCTTACCCTAAAACC
The DNA here is from genome assembly GCF_031878675.1 of Megascapheus bottae. Lineage (NCBI taxonomy): Eukaryota > Metazoa > Chordata > Mammalia > Rodentia > Geomyidae > Megascapheus > Megascapheus bottae. The sequence goes on along the minus strand of NW_028327626.1, from coordinate 59,692 downwards.
CTACCCTAACCGAACCCTTACCCTTACCCTAACCCTAACCCTAACCCTTACCCTATCCCTAACCCTAACCCTAACCTCAAACTTAACCCTAACCCTAACCCTAACCCTAACCCTAAACTAACCCATAACATTAATCTTAACCCCTAACCCTCACCCTTACCCTAAACCTAACCCTAACCCGAACCCCAACCCTTACCCTTACTCTAACCCTAACCTTAACACTAACCCTAACCCTAACCCCTTACCCTAACCCTAACGATAACCCTACCTTTAACTCTAACCCTAACGTCAACCCTAACACTACCCCTAACCCTAAACCTTACCCTTACCCTAACCCTAACCCTAACCCTAACACTTACCCTAACCCTAACACTTATCCTAAACCTAACCATAACCCTAACCCAAACCCATAACCTAACCCATAACATTAATCTTAACCCCTAACCCTAACTCTTACCCTAACCCTAAACCTAACCCTAACCCTTACCCTAACCCTAAACCTAACCTTAACCCTAACCTTAACCCTAACCCTAACCCTAACCCTTGCCCTTACCCTAAACCTAACCCTAAACCTAACACGAACCCTAACCCTAACGCTAACCCTAACCCTAACCCTTACTCTTTCCCAAACCCTAACCCTAACCCTAACCTTAACCCTAACCCTAACCCCTAACCCTAATCTTGACCCTAACTTTAACCCTAAATCTTACCCTTACCCTAACCCTAACCTTAACCCTAAGCCTAATCCTAACCCTGAACCTAACCCTAATCCTAACCCTAACCCTAACCCTAAGCATAACCCTAACCCTAATCCTAAACCTAATCCTTAAACGTACGCTAACCCTAAACCTAACCTTAACCCCAACCCTAAACCTAACCGTAACCCTAACACTAACCCTTACCCTTACCCTATCCCTAAACCTAACCCTAACGCTAACACTAACCATTACACTAACCCTAAACCTAATCCTAACCCTAACCCTTACCCTTACCCTAAACCAAACCCTAACCCTAAACCTAACCCTAACACTTACCCTAACACTAACCCTTAACCTTACCCTAACCCTAACCCTTAAACTAACCCTAACCCTAACCCTTACCCTAACCCTAACCCTAAGCCTAACCCCTAACACTAAACCTAAACCTAACTCTAAACCTAACCCTAACCCTAACCCTAACCCTTACCCCTACCCCTAAACCTAACCCTAAACCTAATCTTAACACTAACCCTAAACCGAACCCTAACCCTAACCTTAACCCTAACCCTAACCCTAACCCTTGCCCTTACCCTAAACCTAACCCTAACCCTAACTCTAACCTCTAACCCTAATCCTAAACCAAACATTAATCCTTACCCTTATCCTAAACTTAACCCTAACACTAACACTTACCCTTACCCTAAACCCTACCCTAACCCTAACCCTAACCCTTACCCTAACCCTAACCTAAACCCTAACCCTTACCCTATTCCTAAACCTAACCCTAACATCAAACTTAACCCTAACCCTAACCCTAACCCTAACCCTAACCTAACCCATAGCATTAATCTTAACTCCTAACCATAACCCTTAACCTAACCCTAACCCTAACCCTAACACTAAGCTTTACCCTAACCCTAACCATAACCCTTCCTTTAACTATAACCGTAACGTCAACCCTACCAATACCCCTAAACCTAACCTTACCCTTACCCTAACCCTAACCCTAACCCTAACCCTCACCCTAACACTTACCCTAACCCTAACCCTTATCCTAACCCTAACCCTAACCCAAACCCGTAACCTAACACATAACATTAATCTTAACCCCCTAACCCTAACTCTTACCCTAAACCTAAACCTAACCCTAACCCTAACCCTAACCTTAACACTAATCCTAACCCTAACCGTAACCCTTACCAGTTCCCTAACACAAAACCTAAACCTAACCCTCACCCTAACCCTAACCCTAACTCTAACCTCTAAACCTAATCCTAAACCAAACCCTAATCCTTACCCTTATCCTAAACTTAACCCTAACCCTAACCCTTACCCTTACCCTAAACCTAACCCTAACCCTAACCCTAACCCTAACCCTAACCCTAAGCCTAACCCTGAACCTAACCCTAATCCTAACCCTAACCCTAACCCTTAAACTAACCCTAACCCTAACCCTTACCATAACCCTAACACTAAGCCTAACCCCTAACCCTAACCATAAACCTAACTCTAAGCCTAACCCTAACCCTAACCCTAAACCTTACTCTAACCCTAAACCTAACCCTAACCCTAACCTTAACACTAACCCTAACCCTAACCCTAACCCTAACGTTAACACTAACCCTAACCCTAAATCTTGCCCTTTCCCTAACCCTAACCCTAAACGTAACCCTCACCCTAACCCTAAACCCTAACTCTAACCTCTAAACCTAATCCTAAAACCAAACCCTAATCCTTACCCTTATCCTAAACTTAAACCTAACACTAACACTTACCCTTACGCTAAAACCTTACCCTAACCCTAACCCTAACCCTTACCCTAACCCTAACCCTAACCCTTACCCTATCCCTAACCCTAACCCTAACCTTAAACTTAACCCTAACACTAACCCTAACCCTAAACCTAACCTAACCCATAACATTAATATTAACACCTAACCATAACCCTTACCCTAACCCTAACCCCAATCCTTACCCTTACTCTAACCCTAACCCTAACACTAACCCTAACCCTAAAACCTTACCCTAACCCTAACCATAACCCTTCCTGTAACTCTAACCCTAACCTCAACCCTAACCCTACCCCTATCCCTAACCCTTACATTTACCCTAACCCTAACCCTAACCCTAATCCTAACACTTACCCTAACCTTAACCCTTATCCTAACCCTAACCATAACCCCTAACCCAAACCCGTAACCTAACCCATAACATTAATCTTAACTCCTAACCCCTAACTCTTACCCCTAACCCTAACCCTAACCCTTACCCTTACTCTAACCCTAACCCTAAATCTAACCCTAACCCCAAACCTTACACTAATCCTAACCATAACCCTTCCTCTAACTCTAACCCTAACCCTAACCCTAACCCTAACCCTTACCCTTTCCCTAACTCTAACCCTAACCACCTAACACTACCCTAACCCTAACCCTACCACCTAAACCGAACCCTAACCCTAACCCTTACCCTAACCCTAACCTAACCCTAACACTTACCGATTACCCTAACCATAATACGTATCCTAAACCCTAACCCTAACCCTTACCTTACCCTAACCCTAACCCTAAACACTAACCCTAACCCTAACCCTATCCCTAACCCTTACCCTAACCTTTACCCTAATCCTTACTCTAACCCTAACCCTTACCTCAATCTTAACCCTAATCCTAACCCTAACCATTACCCCTTACCCTAACCCTCACCCTCACCCTTACCCTAACCCTTACACTAACCCTAACCCTAACCTCAACATTAACCCAAAGCCGAACCCTAACCCTAACCTTTACCCTTACCCTTACCTTAACCCTAAACCTAACCCTAACCCTCACACTTACCCTAAGCCTAACCCTAACCTAACACTTACCCTTAACCTAACACTAACCCTAACCTTAAACCCAACCCTAAACCTAACCCTAAACCTAACCCTAACACTTACTCTAACCCTAACCCTAACCCTAACTCTAACTCTAAAACTTACCCTTACCCTAACCCTAACCCTTATCCTAACCATAACCCTAACCCTAACCCAAACCCGTAACACCTAACCCATACCATTAATCCTAACCCCTAACCCTAACCCTTACCCTAACCCTAACCCTAACCCTTACCCTAACTCTAACCCTAACCCTAAACCTTACCCTAACCCTAAACCTTACCCTAACCCTAACCATAACCCTAACCTTTACCCTTACCCTAACCCTTACCCTAACCCTTATGCTAACCCTAAATCTAACCCTAACATTAACAGTAACCCTAACCCTAACCTAACCCTAACACTTACCATTACCCTAACCATAATACTTATCCTAACCCCTAACCCTAACCCTTACCCTTACCCTAACCCTAACCCTAACCCTAACACTAACCCTAACCCTATCCCTAACCCTTTCACTAATCTTAACCCTAATCCTTACTCTAACCCTAACCCTAACCTCAATCTTAACCCTAACCCTAACCCTAACCATTACGCTTACCCTAACCCTAACCCTCACCCTTACCCTAACCCTTACACTAGCCCTAACCCTAACTCTTACCCTAACCCTAACCCTAACCTCAACATTAACCCAAAGCCGCACCCTAAACCTAACCTTTACCCTTACCCTTACCTTAACCCTAAACCTAACCCTAACCCTCACACTTACCCTAAGCCTAACCCTAACCTAACACTTACCCTTAACCTAACACTAACCCTAACCTTAAACCCAACCCTAAACCTAACCCTAAACCTAACATTAACACTTACTCTAACCCTAACCCTAACCCTCACTCTAACCCTAAAACTTACCCTTACCCTAACCCTAACCCTTATCCTAACCGTAACGCTAACCCTAACCCAAACCCGTAACCTAACCCATACCATTAAACCTAACCCCTAACCCTAACCCTTACCCTAACCCTAACCCTAGCCCTTACCCTAACTCTAACCCTAACCCTAAACCTTACCCTAACCCTAAACCTTACCCTAACCCTAACCATAACACAAACCTTTACCCTTACCCTAACCCTTACCCTAACCCATATGCTAACCATAAATCTAACCCTAACATTAACAGTAACCCTAACCCTAACCCTAACCCTAACCCTTACCCTTACTCTAACCGTAACCCTAAACCTAACCCTAACCCTTACACTTAAGCTCACCCCAACCTTAACCCTAACCCTAACACTAACCCTAACCTGGACTCTAACCCTTATCCTTACCCTAACCATAACCCTAAACCTAACGCTAACCGTAAATCTAACCCTTACCCTTACACTAACCCTAATCCTAAACCTAACCCTAAACTTAACCCTTACCCTTAGACTAACCCTAATCCTAAACCTAACCTTAAACCTTACCCTTACTCTAACCCTAACCCTAACCTAACCCTAATCCTAACCCTAACCCTAACCCTAACACTTACCCATACCTTAAACCCTAACCCTAACCTTAACCATAACCATAAACTTAACCCTACCCCTTACCCTAACCCTAACCCTAACCCTAACCTCAACCTTAACCCAAAGCCTAAACCTAACCCTAACCTTTACCTTACCCTTACCTTAACCCTAACCCTAACCCTAACACTTACCCTAAGCCTAACCCTAACCTAACACTTACCCTTACTCTAACCCTAACCCTAACCTTAACCCCAACCCTAAACCTAACTCTAACCATAACCCTAACCCTAACCATAACGCTTAGCCTTACACTAACCCTAACCCTTATCCTAACCCTAACCCTAATCCTACCCCAAACCCGTAACCTAACCCATAACATTAATCCTAACCCCTAACCCTAACCATTACCCTAACCATAACCCCAACCCTAACCCTAACCCTAACCCTCACTCTAACCCTAACCCTAACTCTAACTCTAACCCTAACCCTAACCCTTACCCTAACCTTAAACCTACCCCTTCCTCTAACTCTAACCCTAACCTCAACCATAACCCTAACCCTAACCCTAACCTTAACCCTTACTCTTACCCTAACCCTAACCCTAAACCTTACCCTTACCCTAACCCTAACCCTAACCGTAACTCTAACACTTACACTAACCCTAACCTAACCCTAACACTTACCCATACACTAACCCTAACCCTAACCATAACCCTAACACTTACCCTAACCCTAAACCTTTCCCTTACCCTAACTCTAACACTAACACTAACCCTAACCCTTAACCTAACCCCAAACCTAACCCTAAACCTTACACTCAACCTAACCCTAAACCTAAACCTAACCATAATACTTATCCTAACACCTAACCCTAACCCTTACCCTAACCCTAACCCTAACCCTTACCCTTACCCTAACCCTAACCCTAACACTAACCCTAACCCTATCCCTAACCCTTACCCTAACCTTAACCCTAATCCTTACTCTAACCCTAACCATAAACTCAATCTTAACCCTAACCCTAACACTAACCATTACCTTAACCCTAACCCTAACCCTCACCCTTACCCTAAGCCTTACCCTAGCCCTAACCCTAACTCTTACCCTAACCCTAACCCTAACCCTAACCTCAACATTAACCCAAAGCCTAACCCTAACCCTAACCTTACACTTACCCTTACCTTTACCCTAAACCTAACCCTAACCCTAAACCTAACCCTTACTCTTAGAATAACCCTAATCCTAAACCTAACCCTAAACCTTACCTTTACCCTAACCCTAACCCTAACCCTAACCTAAACCTAAACCTAACCTTAACCCTAACCCTTACCCTAACCCTAACCCTCCCCCTAACTCTAACACTTACCCTTACCCTAACCCTAACCCTAACCTTAACCATAAAATAACCCTAACCCTACCCCTTACACTAACCCTAACCCTAAACCTAACCCGAAACCTAACCCTATCCCTAAACCAAACTCTTATCCTTACCCTAACCATAACCCTAAACCTAACACTAACCCTAACCCCTAAACCTAACCGTAACCCTAACACTAACCCTAACCCTTACCCTTACCATAACCCTAACCCTAAACTTAAACGCTAACCCTAACCCTAACCATAACCCTTACCATAACCCTAACCCTAACCCTAATCCTTGCCCTAACTTTAAACCTAACCCCAAACCTTACCCTTTCCGTAACCCCAACCCTAACCCTAACCCTTACCCTTACCCTAACCCTAACCCTAACCCTAACCCTAAACCTAACCATAACCTCAACCTTAACCCTAACCCTAACCCTAACCCTAACCCTTACACTTACTCTAACACTAAGCCTAAATCTAATCCTAACCCTAAACATAACCCTAAACCTAACCCTAACCTCAACCTTAACGCTAAACGTAACCCTAACCCTAACACTTATCATAACACTGAGCCTAAACCTAACCCTAACCCTAACGCTAAACCTTACCCTAACCCTAACCCTAATCCTAACCCTAAACCTAAACCTAACCCAAACCCAAAACCCTAACCCTAACCTAACACTTACCATTGCCCTAACCCTAACCCTAACCCTAACCCTAACCCTACCACCTAAACCGAACTCTAACCCTAACCCTTACCATAACCCTAACCCTAACACTTACCCTTACCGTAACCCTAACGCTTATTCTAACCCCCTAACCCTAAACCCTTACCCTAACCCTAACCCTAAACCTAACCCTTACCCTTACCCTAACCCTAACCCTAACACTAACCCTAACCCTAACCCTAACCCTTACCCTAACCTTAACCCTTATCCTTAATCTAACCCTAAACCTAACCGCAATCTTAACCCTAACCCTAACCCTAACCCTAACCATTACCCTTACCCTAACCCTAACCCTCACCCTTACCCTAACCCTTACCCTAGCCCTAACCGTAACTCTTACCCTAACCCTAACCCTAAGCCTAACCTCAACATTAACCCAAAGCCTAACCCTAACCCTAACCTTACGCTTACCCTTACTTTAACCCTAAACCTAACCCTAACCCTAAACCTAACCCTTAACCTTAGACTAACCCTAATCCTAAACCTAACCCTAAACCTTACCTTTACCCTAACCCTTACCCTTACCCTACCCCTAACCCTAACCCTAACTCTAACACTTACCCTTACCCTAACCCTAACCCTAACCTTAACCATAAAAATAACCCTAACCCTACCCCTTACCCTAACCCTAACCCTAAACCTAACCCGAAACCTAACCCTATCCCTAAACCAAACTCTTATCCTTACCCTAACCATAACCCTAAACCTAACACTAACCCTAAGCCCTAACCCTAACCGTAACCCTAACACTAACCCTAACCCTTACCCTTACCATAACCCTAACCCTAAACTTAACGCTAACCCTAACCCTAACCATAACCCTTACCATAACCCTAACCCTAACCCTAATCCTTGCCCAAACCTTAAACCTAACCCCAAACCTTACCCTTTCCCTAACCCTAACCCTAACCCTTACCCTTACCCTAACCGTAACCCTAACCTTTACCCTAACCCTAACCCTAACCATAACATCAACCTTAACCCTAACCCTAACCCTAACCCTAACCCTTACACTTACTCTAACACTAAGCCTAAACCTAATCCTAACCCTAAACATAACCCTAACCCTAACCCTAACCTCAACCTTAACACTAAGCCTAACCCTAACCCTAACCCTAACGCTAAACCTTACCCTAACCCTAACCCTAATCCTAACCCTAAACCTAAAACTAACCCCTAACCCAAACCCTAACCGTAACCTAACACTTACCATTGCACTAACCCTAACCCTAACCCTAACCCTAACCATTGCCCTTACCCTAACCATAACCCTAACCCTCACCCTAACTCTAACCCTTACCCTAGCCCTAACCCTAACATTAACCTCAACATTAATCCAAAGCCTAACCCTAACCCCTAACCTTTACCCTTACCCTTACCTTAACCCTAAACCTAACCCTAACCCTCACACTTACCCTAAGCCTAACACTAACCTAACACTTACCCTTACCCTAACCCTTACCCTAAACTTAAACTCAACCCTAAACCTAACCCTAACCCTAACCCTAACCCTAACACTAACCCTAACCCTAACCCTAACCCTAAACCTTTCCCTTACCCTAAACCTAACCCTAACTCCTAACCCTAACCCTTAACCTAACCCTAATCCTAACCCTAACCCTAACCCTAACCCTTGCCCAAAACCAACCCTAAACCTAACTCTAAACTAACCCTAACCCTAACCCCTTAACCTAACCCCAAACCTAACCCTAACCCTTACACTCAACATAACCCTAAACCTAAACCTAACCATAATACTTATCCTAACCCCTAACCCTATCCCTTACCCTAACCCTAACCCTAACCCTTACCCTTACCCTAACCCTAACCCTAACACTAACCCTAACCCTATCCCTAACCCTTACCCTAACCTTAACCCTAATCCTTACTCTAACCCTAACCCTAACCTCAATCTTAACCCTAACCCTAACACTAACCATTACCTTAACCCTAACCCTAACCTTCACCCTTACCCTAACCCTTATCCTAGCCCTAACCCTAACTCTTACCCTAACCCTAACCCTAACCCTAACCTCAACATTAACCCAAAGCCTAACCCTAACCCTAACCTTACGCTTACCCTTACTTTAACCCTAAACCTAACCCTAACCCTAAACCTAACCCTTAACCTTAGACTAACCCTAATCCTAAACCTAACCCTAAACCTTACCTTTACCCTAACTCTAACCCTAACCTAACCCTAACCCTAACCTTAACCCTAACCCTTACCCTTACCCTACCACTAACCCTACCCCTAACTCTAACACTTACCCTTACCCTAACCCTAACCCTAACCTTAACCATAAAAATAACCCTAACACTACCCCTTACCCTAACCCTAACCCTAAACCTAACCCGAAACCTAACCCTATCCCTAAACCAAACTCTTATCATTACCCTAATCATAACCCTAAACCTAACACTAACCCTAACCCCTAACCCTAACCGTAACCCTAACACTAACCCTAACCCTTACCCTTACCATAACCCTAACCCTAAACTTAACGCTAACCCTAACCCTAACCATAACCCTTACCATAACCCTAACCCTAACCCTAATCCTTGCCCAAACCTTAAACCTAACCCCAAACCTTACCCTTTCCCTAACCCTAACCCTAACCCTTACCCTTACCCTAACCGTAACCCTAACCCTTACCCTAACCCTAACCCTAACCATAACCTCAACCTTAACCCTAACCCTAACCCTAACCCTAACCCTAACCCTTACACTTACTCTAACACTAAGCCTAAACCTAATCCTAACCCTAAACATAACCCTAACCCTAACCCTAACCTCAACCTTAACACTAAGCCTAACCCTAACCCTAACCCTAACGCTAAACCTTACCCTAACCCTAACCCTAATCCTAACCCTAAACCTAAAACTAACCCTAACCCAAACCCTAACCATAACCTAACACTTACCATTGCCCTAACCCTAACCCTAACCCTAACCCTAACCATTACCCTTACCCTAACCCTAACCCTAACCCTCACCCTAACTCTAAGCCTTACCCTAGCCCTAACCCTAACATTAACCTCAACATTAATCCAAAGGCTAAACCTAACCCTAACCTTTACCCTTACCCTTACCTTAACCCTAAACCTAACCCTAACCCTCACACTTACCCTAAGCCTAACACTAACCTAACACTTACCCTTACCCTAACCCTTACCCTAAAACTTAAACCCAACCCTAAACCTAACCCTAACCCTAACCCTAACACTAACCCTAACCCTATCCCTAACACTTACACTTACCCTAACCCTAACCCTTATCCTAACCCTAACCCTAACACGAACCCAAACACGTAACCTAACCCATAACATTAATGCTAACCCCTAACCCTAACCCTTACCCTAACCCTAACCCTAAACTTTACCCTTACTCTAACCCTAAAACTAACTCTAACCCTAACCCTTACCCTAATCCTAAACATAACCCTTCCTCTAACTCTAACCCTAACCCTCAACCCTAAACCTAACCCTAACCCTAACCCTTACCCTTACCCTTACCCTAACCCTAACCCTAAATCTAACCCTAACACTAACCCTAACCCTGACTTTAACCCTAATCCTAACCCTTACAGTAACCCTAACCCTAATCCGAACCCTAAATCTAACCCTAAACATAACCCTAACCCTAACCCTAACCCTAACACTTACACTTACCCTAACCCTAACCCTAAACCTAACCCTAACCTTACCCTTACCCTCACCCCAACCTTAACCCTAACCCTAACACTAACCCTAACCTGAACTCTAACCCTTATCCTTACCCTAACCCCTAACCGTAAACCTAACTCTAACCGTAACCCTAACCCTTACCCTTAGACTAACACTAATCCTAAACCTAACCCTAAACCTTACCCTTACCCTAACCCTAACCCTAACCTAACGCTAACCCTAAACTTAACCCTAACCCTTACCCTTACCCTAACCCTAATCCTAACCGTAACTTTACACTTACCCTAAACCCTAACCTAACCCTAACACTTACCCATACCCTAACCATAACCCTAACCTTAACCATAACCATAACCTTAACCCTACACCTTACCCTATCCCTAACCCTAACCTCAACCTTAACCCAAAGACTAATCCTAACCCTAACCTTTACCCTTAAATTTACCCTAACCCTAACCCTAACCCTAACACTTACCCTAAGCCTAACCCTAACCTAACACTTATCCTTACCCTAACCCCTAACCCTAAACTTATCCCCAACGCTAAACCTAACCCTAACCATAACACTTACCCTTACACTAACCCTAACCCTTACAGTAACCCTAACCCTAATCCTAACCCTAAATCTAACCCTAACACTCACAGTAACCCTAACCCTAACACTAACCCTAACCCTAAACCTTACCCTTACCCTAACCCTAAACCTAAACATAACCCTAACCATTACACTTACCCTCACCCCAACCTTAACCCTAACCCTAACCCCTAAACCTAACCCTAACCCTAAACTTAACCCTTAACCTTAGACTAACCATAATCCTAAACCTAACCCTAAACCTTACCCTTACCCTCACCCTAACCATAACAGAACGCTAACCCTAACCTTAACCCTAACCCTTACCCTTACCCTAACCCTAAAACTAACCCTAACTCTAACACTTACCCTAACCCGAACCCTAACCCTAACACTTACCCATACCCTAACTCTCACCCTAACCTTAACCATAACCATAACCTTAACCCTACCCCTTACCCTAACCCTAACCCTAACCTCAACCTTAACCCAAAGCCTAACCCTAGCCCTGAACTTTACCCTTACCCTTACCTTAACCCTAACCCTAACACTTACCCTAAGCCTAACCCTAACCTAACACTTACCCTTACCCTAACCCTAACCCTAAACTTAACCCCAACCCTAAACCTAACCCTAACCCTAAACCTAACCCTAAATTAACGCTTACCCTTACACTAACCCTAACCCTTATCCTGACCCTAACCCTAATCCTAACCCAAACCCGTAACCTAACCCATAACATTAATCCTAACCCCTAACCCTAACCCTTACCCTAACCCTAACCCCAACCGTAGTCTTAACCCTAACCCTTACTCTAACCCTAACCCTAACTCTAACTCTAACCCTAACCCTTACCCTAACCCTAAACCTAACCCTTCCTCTAACTCTAACCCTAACCTCAACCATAACCCTAACCCTAACCCTAAACCTTACTCTTACCCTAACCCTAACCCTAAGCCTAACCCTTACCCTAACCCTAACCCTAACCCTTACCCTAACCCTAACCTTAATCCTAAACTCAACCTTAACCCTAACCCTAACCCTAACCCTTACCCTTACCCTAACCCTAACCCTAACTCTAACCCTGACCCTAAACCCTAACCCTAACCCTTACCGTAACCCTAACCCTAATACTAATCCTAAATCTAACCCTAACACTAACCGTAACCCTAACCCTAACCCTAAACCTAACCCTAACACTTAACCTTACCCTCACCCTCAACCTTAACCCTAACCCTAACCCTAACCCTAACCTGAACTTTAACCCTTATCCTTACCCTAACCCTAACCCTAAACCTAACCCTAACCCTAAACCTAACCCTTAACCTTAGACTAACCCTAATCCTAAATATAACCCTAAACCTTACCTTTACCCTAACCCTAACCCTAAACTAACCCTAACCCTAACCTTAACCCTAACCCTTACCCTTACCCTAACCCTAACCCTAACCCTAACTCTAACACTTACCCTAACCCTAACACTTACCTTTACAATAACCCTAACCCTAACCTTAACAATAAAGATAACCCTAACCCTACCCCTTACCCTAACCCTAACCCTATACCTAACCCAAATCCTAACCCTATCCCTAAACCTAACACTAACCCTAAACCCTAACCCTAACCGTAACCCTAACACTAACCCTAACCCTAACCCTTACCCTTACCCTAACCCTAACCGTAACGCTAACCCTAACCCTAACCCTAACCCTTACCATAAACCTAACCCTAACCCTAATCCTTGCCCTAACCTTAAACCTAACCCTAAAAATTACCCTTTCTCTAACCCTAACCCTAACCCTAACCCTTACCCTTACCCTAACCCTAACCCTTACCCTAACCCTCACCCTAACCCTAACCTCAACCTTAACCCTAACCCTAACCCTAACCCTAACCCTTACACTTACTCTAACTCTAAGCCTAACCCTAATCCTAACCCTAAACATAACCCTAACCATAACCATAACCTCAACCTTAACGCTAAACTTAACCCTAACCCTAACACTTGCCAAAACACTAAGCTTAACCCTAACCCTAACCCTATTGTTAACCCTTACCCTAACCCTAACCATAATCCTAACCCTAAACCTAAACCTAACCCTAACTTTGACCCTAACCCGAACCCTAAACCTAACCTAACACTTACCCTTGCCCTAACCCTAACCCTAACCTTAACCCCAACCCTAAACCTAACCCTAACCCTCACCCTTACCCTAACCCTAACCCTAATCTTAACCCTAACCCTTACCCTTACCCTCACCCTAAACTTAACCCTAACCCTAACCTTAACTCTAACATTTATCCTTACCCTAACCCTAACCCTAAAACTAACCCTAACCCTAAACCAAACCCTTACCATTACCCTAAACCTTAACCTAACCCTAAAACTTACCCTAACCCGAACCCTAACCCTAACCCTAACCCTAACTTTAACCCTAACCCTTAAGCTTACCCTAACCCTAACCGTAAACCTAACCCTAACCCTAACCCTAATGCTTACCCTAACCCTAAGCCTAACCCTAACACTATCCCTAACACATAACCTTACCCTAACTCTAATCCTAACCATATCCGTAACCCAAAGCCTAAACCTAATCCTAACCCTAACCCTAACCCTAAGCATAACCCTAACCCTAAACCTAATCCTAACCCTAACCCTAACCCTAACCATAACCCTTACCCTAACCCTAACCCTAAACTTAATCTAACCCTAACCCTAACCTTAACCCTAACCGTAACCCTAAACCTTACCCTTACCCTAACCCTAAACCTAACCCTAATCATAACCCTAACCCTACCACCTAAACTGAACTCTAACCCTAAACCTTACCCTACCCCTAACCCTAACCCCAACACTTACCCTTACCCTAACCCTAAACCTTATTCTAACCCCTAACCCTAAACCTTACCCTAACCCTAACCCTAACCCTTAGCCTTACCCTAACCCTAACCCTAACACTAACCCTAACCCTAACAATTACCCTAAACTTAACACTAATCCTAACTCTAACCCTAACCCTAACCTCAATCTTAAACCTAACCCTAAACTTAACCATTACCCTTACCCTAACCCTAACCCTAACCCTCACCCTTACCCTAACCCTTACCCTAGCCCTAACCTCAACATTAACCCAAAGCCTAACCCTAACCCTAAACTTTACACTTACCCTTACCTTAACCTTAAACCTAACCCTAACCCTCACACTTACCCTAAGCCTAACACTAACCTAACACTTAACCTTAGCCTAACCCTAACC
>NW_028327626.1:35000-42500 GCF_031878675.1 Megascapheus bottae | reverse complement strand
CCTTAACCCCAACCCTAAACCTAACCCTAACCCTCACCCTTACCCTAACCCTAACCCTAATCTTAACCCTAACCCTTACCCTTACCCTCACCCTAAACTTGACCCTAACCCTAACCCTAACCTTAACTCTAACATTTATCCTTACCCTAACCCTAACCCTAAAACTAACCCTAACCCTAAACAAAACCCTTACCCTTAACCTAACCCTTAACCTAACCCTAACACTTACCCTTACCCTAACCCCTAACCCTAACCTAACCCTAACTTTAACCCTAACTCTTAAGCTTACCCTAACCCTAACCGTAAACCTAACCCTAACCCTAACGCTTACCCTAATCTAACCCTACCCCAAACCCTATCCCCTAACACATAACCTTACCCTAACCCTAATCCTAACCCTAACCGTAAACCAAAGCCTAACCCTAAGCATAACCCTAATCCTAACCCTCACCCTAACCATTAAATGTACCCGAACACTAAACGTAACCTTAAAATCAAACATAAACCTAACCCTAACCCTAATGCTAACCCTTACCCTTACCCTATCGCTAACCCTAAACCTAACACTAACCCTAACCTTAACCATTACACTAACCCTAATCCTAATGCTAACCCTAACCCTTACCCTTACCATAGCCCTAATCCTAACCCTACCCTAAACCAAACCCTAACCCTAATCCTAACACTAACCCTAAACCTAACCCTTACCCTAACCCTAACCATAACCCTAACCCTAATCCTAACACTAACCCTAAACCTAACCCTTACCCTAAACCTAACACTAAGCCTAACCCAAACCCTTACCCTTACCCTTACCCTAACCTAACCATAACCCTAACCCTAACCCTTATCCTTTCCCTAACCCTAACCCTAACCCTAACCCTAAACCTAACCCTTACCCTAACCCTAAACAACTAAACCTTAACCCTAACCCTAACACTAACCCTTACCCTTACTCTAACCCTAACCCTAAACCTAACCCTATCCCTAACCCTAAACCTAATCCTAAACCATAATCTTATCCTAACCCTAAACCTAAACCTAACCCTATCCCTAACCCTAAACCTAACCCTAACCCTAAACCTAATGCTAACCCTAACCCTATCCCTAACCCTTACCCTAACACTAACCCTAATCCTAATCCTAATCCTTACCCTAACCCCTAACCCTAACTCTAACCCCTACCCTTTCCCTAGCCCTACCCCCTAACTCTAACCCTAACCCTTACCCGAAAACATAACCCTAAACCTAAACCTAACCCTAACCCTAATCCTTACCCTAACAAAAACCCTAACCATAACCATTACCCTTTCCCTAACCCTTACCCTAACTCTAACCCTAACACTTACCCTTAACCTAACCCTAACCCTAATCTTAACCCTAACCCTAACCTTACCCTTACCCTTACCCTAACCCTAAACCTTACCTTAACCACAAGCTAAACCTAACCTTAACCCTAACCCTAACCCTTACCCTAACCCTAACCCTAACCCTAAACCCAACCCTTATCCTAACCCTAACCCTAACCTTAACAACAATAACCCTTAACCTAACCCTAACACTAACCCTAACCCCTAACCCTAACCCTTACCCTAACCATAACCCTAACCCTAACCCCTAACCCTAATCCTAAACCTAACCCTAACCCTAACCCCCTAAACCTAACCCTAAAATTAACCCTAACTCTTACCCTTATCCTAACCCTAACCCTAACCCTAACACTCACCCTGACCCTAACCCATACCCTAACCCTAACCCTAACCCTAACCCTAACCCTAAACCTTACTCTAAACCTAACCCTTAACGAAAACCTAACCCTAACCCTAACCCTAACCTTAACCCCAACACTAAACCTAAACTTAATCCTAACACTAACCCTTACCCTTACCCTAACCCTAACACTAAACCTAAACCTAACCCTAACCTCTAACCCTTACCCTTAACCTAACCCTAATCCTAAATCTTAACCTAACCTTAACCCTAACCTTAACCCTAAACCTTACACTTACTCTAACCCTAAACCTAACCCTTACCCTTTCCCTAACCCTAACTCTAACCCTAACCCTTACCCTTACCCTTAGCCTAAACCTAAACCTAAACCTAATCCTTATCCTAACCCTAACCCCCAACCCTAACCTTATCTAAAACACTAAACCTAACCCTAACTCTAACCCTAACCCTAAACTCAACCTTAACCCTAACCCCTAACCCTAAACCTAAACCTAACCCTAACACTAACCCTAACACTTGCCCTTACCCTAAACATAACCCTAAACCTAACCCTAACACTAACCCTTATCCCTTACCCTAACCCTAACCCTAACCCTTACCCTTACCCTTTCCCTTACCCTAACCCTAACCCTAACCCTAACACATACACTTAACCTAAGCCTAACCTAACCCTAAACCTAACCCTAACCCTAACACTAGCCTAACCCTTACCTTCACCCTAACCCTAACACCTAATCCTAACTCTTACCCTAACACTAACCCTAACCCTTACCTTTCTACTACCCTAACCCTTACCCTAACCCTAACCCTAACCCTAATCCTTACCCTTCCCGTAACCCTAACCCTTACTCTTACCCAACCCTTACCCTAACATTAACCCTAACCCTAACCCTAACCAACCATACCCTAACTCTAACTCTTATCCTTTCCCTAACCCTAACCCTAACCCTAACCCTAAACCTAACCCTTACCTAAACATAACCCTAAACTTAACCTTAACCCTAACCATAACACTAACCCTTACCCTTACTCTAACCCTAACCCTAAACCTAACCCTATCCCTAACCCTATACCTAACCTTAAACCTTAATCTTATCCTAACCCCAAACCTAAACCTAACCCTAACCGTAACCCCTAACCTAAACCTAACCCTAAACCTAAACTTAACCCTAACCTAATCCTAACCCTAAACATAACATTAACCCTAACCCTAACCCTAACCCTTACCCTAAACCTAACCCTAACCCTAATCCTTACCCTAACAATAACCCTAATCATCACCATTACCCTTTCCCTAACCCTAACCCTAACCCTAACCCTAATCCTAACCCTAAGCCTAACACTAACCCTAACCCTAACCCTAAACCTAACCCTAAACCTAACCCTTACCCTTAACCTAACCCTAACCCTAACCCTAAACCTAACCTTAACCCTAACCTTAACCTAAACCTTACACTTGCTCTAACCCTAACCCTAACCCTTAACCTTGTCCTAACCCTAACCCTAACCCTAAACCTTACCCTTACCCTAAACCTAACCCTAACCCAAACATTAACACTAACCCTAACCGTAACCTTATCTCCAACACTAAACCTAACCCTAAACCTAACCCGTAGCCTTACCCTAACCCTAACACTAAACCTAACCGTATCCCTAACCCTAACCCTAATTCTTACCCTTACCATAACCCTATCCCTAACCCTAAACCTAACCTTAACCCTAAGCTTAACCCTAACACTAACACTTACTCTAACCCTAACCCTAACCCTAAACCTAACCCTAACCCTAAACCTAAACCTAAACCGTACCCTAATACTAAGCCTAACCCTAACCCTAACCCTTATCCTTACCATAACCCTAAACCTAACCCTATCCCTAACCCTAACCCTTACCCTTACCATAACGCTAACCCTAACCCTAACCCTAACCCTAACCGTACACTAACACTAAGCCTAACCCTAACCCTAACCCTTAACCTTATCCTAACCCTAACCCTAACCCTAACCCTAACCCTAACCCTAAACCTTACCCTTACCATAAACCTAACCCTAACCCAAACCCTAATCCTAACCCTAACCCTAAACTGAACCCTAAACCTAACCGTAACTCTAACCCTAACCCTTACCCTTACACTAATCCTAACCCTAAATATTACCCCTTACCGTAAACCTAACCCTAAACCTAACCCTAAACCTAACCCCTAAACCTAACCGTAACCATAACCCTAACCCTATCCCTTACCCTTACTAACCCTAACCTTAATGTTAACCCTAACCCTAACCCTTACCCTTAACCTAACTCTAAACCTAACCCCTAACCCTAATCCTAACCCTAAACATAACCTTAACCCTAACCCTAACCCTAACCCTAACCCTTACAATAAACCTAACCCTAACCCTAATCCTTATCCTAACCCTAACCCTAACCCTAACCCTTACCCTTTCCCTAACCCTAAACCTAACCCTAAACATAACCTTAACCCTAACCCTAACCTAATCCTAAACCGTACCCTAAACCTAACCCTAACCCTAACCCTTACATTAACCCTAACCTCAAACTTAACCCTAACCCTAACTCTAACCCTTACCCTTTCCCTAAACCTTACACTAACTCTAACCTTAACCCTAACCCTAACCCTTACCCTAACCTTAACACTTACCCTTACCTTTACCCTAAACCAAAATTTAAACCTAACCCTTACCCTAACCCTAACACTTACCCTTACCCTAACCCAAACACTAAACCTAACCCCTAACCCTAACCCTAACACTTACCCTTACCCTAAACCTAACCCTAAACCTAACCCTAACCCTAACCCTTATCCCTTACCCTAACCCTAACCCTTACCCTTACCCTTACCCTAACCGTAACCTAACCCTAACACATACACTTAACCTAAACCTAACCCTAACCCTAACCCTTATCCTAACCCTAATCCTAAACAAACCCTGACCCTTACCTTAACCCTAACCCTAACCCCTAATTCTAACTCTTACCCTAACACTAAACCTAACCCTTACCCTTCAACTAACCCTAACCCTTAACCTAACCCTAACCCTAAACCCAACCCTAAGCCTTACCCTTCCCCTAACCGTAACCCTTACCCTTACCCAACCCTAACCCTAACATTAACCCTAACCCTAACCCTAAATCGAACCTTAACCCTAACCCTTATCCTTTCCCTAACCCTATCCCTTACCGTAACCCTAATCCTAACCCTAACCCTAAACCTAACCCTTACCCTAACCCTAACACTAAGCCTAACCCAAACCCTTACCCTTACCCTAACCTAACCATAACCCTAACCCTAACCTTTATCCTTTCCTTAATCCTAACCTTAACCCAAACCCTAAACCTAACCCTTACCCTAACCCTAACCCAAAACTTAACCTTAACCCTAAACCCTAACACTAACCCTTACCCTTACTCTAACCCTAATCCTAAACCTAACCCTATCCCTAACCCTATACCTAATTTTAAAACCTTAATCCTATCCTAATCCTAAACCTAAACCTAACCCTAACCCTAACCCCTAACCTAAACCTAACCCTAAACCTTACCCTTACCCTTACCCTAACCCTAACCCTAATCTTAATGCTAACCCTATCCCTAACACTAACCCTTACCCTTAACATAACCTTAAACCTTAACCTAACCCTAACCCTAATCCTTACCCTAACAATAACCCTAACCATAACCATTACCCTTTCCATAACCCTTACCCTAACTCTAACCCTAACCCTTACCCTTACCCTTACCCTAAACCTAAACCTAACTTTAACCCCAAAGCTAAACCTAACCCTAACCCTAACTCTAACCCTTACCCTAACCCTAAACCTAACCCTAAACCTAACCCTTATCCTAAACCTAAAACTAACCCTTAACCTAACCCTAACACTAACCCTAACCCCTATCTCTAACACTTACCCAAACCATAACCCTAACCCTAACCCCTAACCCCTAATCCTAACCCTAACCCTAACCCTAACCCTAACACCTAAACCTAACACTAACATTAACTCTAACCCTTACCTTTATCCTAACCCTAACCCTAACCCTAACACTCACCCTGACCAAAACCCATACCCTAACCCTAACCCTAACCCTAACCTTTACCCTAACCCCAATCCTAAACCTAAGCCTAACCCTTAGGCTTACCCTAACCCTAACCCTAACCCTAAACCTAAATTTAACCCTAACCTTAACCCTAAAAATTACACTTACTCTAACCCTAACCCTAAACCTAAACCTAACCCTAACGCTAACCCTAGCCCTAACCCGTACCGTAACACTAACCCTAACACTAAACCTAACCCTTATCCTTACCCTAACCCTAATCCTAACCCTAACCCTTACCCTTACCCTAACCCTAACCCTAACTCTAACCCTAAACCCTAACCCTAACCCTAAACCTTACCCTTACCATAAACCTAACCCTAACCCAAACCCTAACCCTAACCCCTAACCCTAAACTGACCCCTAAACCTAACCGTAACTCTAACCCTAACCCTTACCCTTACACTAAACCTAACCCTAACCATTCCCTTACCCTAAACCTAACCGTAAACCTAACCCTAACCCTAACCCCTAAACCTAACCGTAAACGTAACCCCAACCCTATCACTTAACCTAACCCTAAACCTAAACCTAACCCTAACCCTAACCCTTACCCTTTCCCTAACCCTAACCGTAACTCTAAACCTAACCCTAACCCTAACCCTTACCCTTATCCTAACCCTAACCCCTAACCGTAACCCTAACCTTAATCCTAACCTTACCCTTACCCTAACCCTAACCCTAACCCTAACACTTACCGTAACCCTAAACCCTAACCCTATCCCTTACCCTTACCCTAACTCTAAACCTAACCCCAACGCTAACACTTACCCTAACCCTAACCGAAACCCTAACCCTTACCCTTACCCTAACACTAACCCTAACCTTAACCCATAACCCTAAACCTAACCCTAACCCTAACCCTAACCCCTTACACTAACCCTAACCCTAACCTAAACCCTAATCTTAACACTTACCATTTCCCTAACCCTAATGGTTATCCTAACCCTAACACTAACCCTAATCCTAAACCTAACCCTTACCCTTACCCTATCCCTAAACCTAACCCTAAACCTAAACCTAACACTAACCTTAACCCTAACCCTTAACCTTACCCTAATCCTAACCCTATCCCTAACCCTAAACTAACCCTACCCCTAACCATACCTCTTACCCTTAGCCTAACCCTAACATTAACCCTAAACCTATCCCTAAACCTAACCTTAACCCTAACCCTTATCCTTTCCCTAACCCTAACCCTAACCCTAAACCTAATCCTAACCCTAAACCTAACCCTTAAACTTACCCTAACCCTAACACTAACCCTAACCCTGACCCTTACTTATACCCTAACCTCACCCTAACCCTAAGCCTAACCTTAACCCTAACCCTTACCCTTACCCATAACCCTATCCCTAACCCTAACGCTAAACCTAACCCTAAACCTAACCCTAACCCTAACCCTCTCCCTAACACTAACCCTAATCCTAAACCTAACCCTTACTATTAACCTAACCATAATCCTAACCTTAAGCCTAACACTAACCCTAACTTAACCCTAACCCTTAGACTTCACCTACCCCTAACCCTACCTCTCTCCCTAACACTAACCCTAATCCTAACCCTAACCTTACCCTTACCCTAATAATAATCCTAACCTTAAGCCTAACTCTAACCTAAACCTAACCCTAACCCTAACCCTTACCCTAACTC
>NW_028327626.1:0-30000 GCF_031878675.1 Megascapheus bottae | reverse complement strand
CTAACTCTAACCCTCACACTTACCCTAACAATAAACCTAAATCTTACCCTAACCCTAACCCTAACCCTAACCCTAAACTTACCCTAACCCTAACCATAACCCTAACCCGAACCTTAACCCTAACCCTAACCCTTGCCCGTACCCTAAACCTAACCCTAATCCTAACCCTAACCCTAACCCTAACCCTAAACATAACCCTTACCCTAACCCTAACCCTAAACTAAACCCTAACCCTAACCCAAACCCTCACCTCTAACCCTAACCCTAACTCTAACCCTTACCCTTACTCTAACCCTAACCCTAAAGCTAACACTTACCCTTCCCCTAAACCCTACCCTAACCCTCACCCTAATCCTAACCCTAAACCTAACCCTTACACTTACCCTAACCCTAAACCTATCCCTAACCCTAACCCTAACCCTTACCCTTGCCCTAAACCTAACCCTCACCCTCACTCTAAACCCTAACCTTACCCTAAACCTAACCCGAACCCTTACCCTAAACCTAACCCTAATCCTAACCCTTAACCTTACCTTAACATTAATCCTAACCCTAACCTTTCCGCTAACCCTAACCATAATCCTAAGCCTAAACCTAACCCTTACCCTAAACTTAACCCTAAACCTAACCCTAACTCTAACCATAACCCTAACCCTTACCCTAACCCTAACCCTAATCCTACCCCTAACCCTTACCCTTACCCTAACCCTAGCCCTAAACCTAAACATAAACCTAACCCTAACCTTAACTTTAACCCTCAACCTTACCCTTACTCTAACCCTACCCCTAACCCTAACCCTTAACCTAACCCTAACACTAACCCTAAACCCTAACCCTTACTCTAACTCTAACCCTAACCCCTAACCCAAACAATTACACTAACCCTAACCCTAACCCCTAAACCTAACCCTAACCTTATCCCTAACCCTTACCCTTATCCTAAACCTAACCCTAACCCTAACACTTACCCTTACCCTAACCACTACCCTAACATTAATCCTAACCCTAAACCTTAACCTAACCCTAACACTATCCCTTACCCTTACCCTAACGCTAACCCTAACCCTTACCCTAATCCTAACCCTAACCCTAATACATACCCTTACCCTAACCATAACCATAACCCTAAACCTTACACTAAACCTAACCCTAACCCTAACCCTTACAATAATCCTAAACTTAACCCCGACTAAACCTAAACCTAACCCTAACTCTAACCCTTATACTTACCTTAACCCTAACCCTAAACTTAACCCTAAACCTAACCCTAACCCTAACCCTAACCTTTACACTAACCCTAACCCTTACCATTACCCTAACCCTAACCCTAACCCAAGCCTAACACTAACCCTACCTTAACCCTGACCCTTACCCTTACCCTACCCCTAACCCTACCCCTAACCTGAAACATAACCCTAACCCTAGCCCTTAGCCTTACCCTAAGCCTAACCGTAAACCTTACCCTAACCGTAACCCTAACCCTAACCCTAACCCTTACCCTAACCCTAACCCTATAACCCTAACCCTAACCCTTACCCTACCCCTAACCCTAATCCTACCCCTAACCCTTACCCTTACCCTAACCCTAACCCTAAACCTAAACCTAACCCTAACCTTAACCTTAACCCTCAACCTTACCCTTACTCTAACCCTAACGCTAACCCTAACACTGTCCCTAAACCTTACCCTTATCCTAAACCTAACCCTAACCCTAACACTTTCCCTTACCCTAATCGCTACCCTAACATTAATCCTAACCCTAAACCTTAACCTAACCCTAACACTATCCCTTACCCTTACCCTAACGCTAACCCTAACCCTTACCCTAACCCTAACCCTAACCCTAACACATACCCTTACCCTAACCATAACCATAACCCTAAACCTTACACTTAACCTAACCCTAACCCTAACCCCTACAATAATCCTAAACTTAACCCCGACTAAACCTAAACCTAACCCTAACTTTAACCCTTACACTTACCCTAACCCTAACCCTAACCCTTACCCTTACCCTCACCCTAACCCTAAACTTAACCCTAACTCTAATCCTAACCCTAACCCTAACGCTAACCTAACCCTTATCCTTACACTAAACCTAACCCTAACCCTATCCCTACACCTAACTCTAACCCTAAACCTAAATCTTACCCTTAACCTAACCCTAACCCTAAATCTAAGCCTAACCCTTACCCTTAACATAACACTAACCCTAACTCTAACCCTAACCCTAAAATAAACCCTAACCCTAAACCTAACCCTTACCCTTACCCTAAGCCTAACAAAAAACCTAACCCTAACTCTTACCCTTACCCTAACCCTAATCCTAACACTAACCCTTACACTTACCCTAACCCTAACCCTAACACTAAGCCTAAAACTAACCCTACTTTAACCCTAACCCTTACCCTTATCCTAACCCTAAACCTAAACCTAACACTTACCCTTACCCTAACCCCTATCCTAACCCTACCCCTAACCCTAACCCTTAACCTAAACCTAACCCTAACACTAACACTAAAACTTAAACTTACCCTAAACATAACCCTAACCCTTACCCTAAACCTAACCCTAACCCTAACCCTAACCCTTACCCTAACAATAAACCTAACCCTTACCCTAAACTTAACCCTAACCCTAACCCTAAACTTACACTAAACCTAACCATAACCCTAACCCTAATCTTAACCCTAACCCTAACCCTAACCCTTGCCCTTACCCTAACCCTAACCCTTGCCCTTAACCTAACCCTAACCCTAAACCTAAACCTGACCCTAACCTTAACCTTAACCCTAACTCTTACCCTTACTCTAACCCTACCCCTAACCCTAACCCTTAACCTAACCCTAACACTAACCCTAAACCCTAACCCTTACCATAACCCTAACCCTAACCCTAACCCCTAACCCTAACCATAACACTAACCCTAAACCTAACCCCTCACCTTAACCGTAACACTAACCCTAACCCTTACCCTTATCCTAAACCTAAAATTAACCCTAACACTTACCCTTACACTAAACCCTACCCTAACCCTAACCCTAAAACTTAACCAAAACCTGACCCTAACCCTAACCCTTACCCATACCCTAACGCTAACCCTAACACTTACCCTAACCCTAACCCTAACTCTAACACATACCCTTACCCTAACCCTAACCCTAACCCTAACCCTAAACCTTACACTAAACCTAAGCCTAACCCTAACCCTTACAATAATCCTAAACTTAACCCCAAGACAAAACATAACCCTAACCCTAACCCTAACCCTTACCCTAACCCTAACACATACCCTAACCCTAACAATAACCCTAACCCTAACACTAACCCTAACCCTAACCTTACCCTAACCCTAAACCTAACACTAACCCTAACCCTTACCCTAACCCTAACCCTAACCCTAAACTAACCCTAACCCTAACCCTAAACCTAACCCTGACCCTTACCCTAACCCTAACCCTAAACATAACCTGTAACCCTAACCCAAACCCTAACCTCAAACCCTAACCCTAACCCTAACATTAACCCTAAACCTTACCCTAACCCTAACCATAAACTTAACCCTAACCCTAACCCTATCCTTAACCCTTATCCTTACCCTAACCCTAACCCTAACCCTAAACCTAACCCTAAACCTTACCCTTACCCTAACCCTAACCCTAACCCTAACATTAACCCTAACCCTTACCCTAACTCTAACCCTAACCCTAACCCTAACGCTAACCTAAACCTTATCCTTACCATAACCCTAACTCTAACCCTAACCGTAAACCTAAACCTAACCCTAAACCTAAACCTTACCCTTAACCTAACTGTAACCCTAAATCTAACCCTAACCCGTACCCTTACCCTAACCCTAACCCTAACCCTTAACCTAACCCTAACCCTAACCGTAACCCTAACCCTTACCCTTACCCTAAACCTAACCCTAACCCTTACCCTTACACTAACCCTAACCCTAACCCTAACCCTAAACCTTACCCTTACCCTAACCCTAACCCTTAACCTTACCCTAACCCTAACCCTAACTCTACCATAAACCTTACCCTTAACCTTAGCCTAACTCTAACCCTAAACCTAACACTTACCCTTACCCTAACCCCTTCACTAACCCTAACCCTAAACCTAACCCTAACCCTAACCCTAACCCTTACCCTTAACCTTACCCTAACCCTAATCCTAAACCTAACACTTACCCTTACCCTAACACCTTCCCTACCCCTACCCCTAACCCTAATCCTAACCCTAAACCTTACCCTTACCCTAACCCTAACCCTAACCCTTACCCTAACCCTAACCCTAACTCTAACCCTAACCCTAACCCTTACCCTAACCCAAACCCTAACCCTAACCCTAACCCTAAACCTTACCCTTACCCTAACCCTTACCCTTACCCGAAACCTAACCCTAACCCTAACCCTAACCCTTACCCTTCCCCTTACCCTAACCCTAAACCTAACCCTAACCCTACCCTAACCCTTACCCTTAACCTTACCCTAACCCTAATCCTAAACCTAAAACTTACCCTTACCCTAACACCTTCCCTACCCCTAACCCTAACCCTAACCCTAACCCTAAACCTTAACCTAACCCTAACCATAACCCTAACCCTTAGCCTTACCCTAATCCTAACCCTAACCCTAACCGTAACCCTAAACCTAACCCTTACCCTAACACTAAACTTATCCCCAACACTAAACCTAACCCTAACACTAACCCTAACCCTTACCCTTAACCTAACCCTAACCCTAAACCTAACCCTAAACCTAACCCTAACCCTAACCCTTACACTAACCCTAACCCTAAACCTAACCCTAACACTTAACCTTATCCTAGCCCTAACCCTAACCCTAACCCTAACACTAACACTAACCTTAACCCTAACCCTTAACCTTACCCTAACCCTAACCCTAACCCTAACCTTAAACCTAAACCTAACCCTAACCCTAACCCTTACCCTTACCCTAACCCTAACCCTTACCCTAACCCTAACCCTAACTCTAACCCTAACCCTTACCCTTACCATAACCCTAAACCTAACCCTAACATTAACCCTAACACTTACCCTTACCCTAACCCTAACTTTAACCCTAACCCTTACACTAAAGGTTACCCTTACCCTAAACATAACCCTAACCCTTACCCTAAACCTAACCCTAACCCTAATGGTAACCCTTACCCTTACCTTAACCCTAACCCTAACCCTTACCCTAAACCTAACCCTAACCCTAACCCTAACTCTTACCCTAACCTTAACCCTAACCCTTACCATTACCCTAACCCTAACCCTAACCCAAAGCCTAACACTAACCCTACCTTAACCCTGACCCTTACCCTTACCCTAACCCTAACCCTAACCCTTCCCTTACCCACACCATAACCCTAAACTTAACCCTAACCCTAAACCTAAACCTAACCCTTACCCTTACCCTAACCCTAACCCTAACCCTAAAATTAACCCTAACCCTTACCCTAACTCTAATCCTAACCCTAAACCTAACGCTAACCTAACCCTAAACCTAAGCCTAACCCTAACCCTAACCCTAACCCTAACCCTAACCCTTACTCTTATCCTAACCCTAACCCTAACCCTAACCCTAAACTTATACTTAACCCTAACCCTAACCCTAACCCTTACCCTTACCCTAAGCCTAACCCTAACCATAACCCTAACCATAACCCTTAACCTAACACTAAGCCTAACCCTAAACCTAACCCTTACACTAACCCTACCCTTAATCCTAACCCTAACCATTACCTTACCCTAACCCTAACCTTAACCCTAACCCGAAACCTAACCATAACCCTAACCCTAACCCTAACCCAAACCCTTACCCTTACCCTAACCCTAACCCTAACCCTAACCAAAAACCTAACCCTAACCCTAACCCTAACTCTTACCCTTACCCTAACCCTAACCCTAAACCTAAACCTAACCCTTACCCTTAGCCTCACAATAACCCTAAACTTAACCCTAACCCTAACCTAACCCTTACCCTTACTCTAACCCTAACCCCAACCCTAACCCTAATCGTAACCCCTAAGCCTAACCCTAACCCTAACCCTAACCCTTAATCTTACCCTAACCCTAAACCTAACATTAACCCTAACGGTAACCCTAAAACTTACCTTTACCCAAACCCTAACCCTAAACCTTACCCTTACCCTAAACCTAACCCTTACCCTAACCCTAAACCTAACCCTATCATATATCCTTACCCTAACCCTAACCCTAACTCTAACAGTAACCCTAACCCTAATCCTAATCCTCACCCTAACCCTAACCCTTACCCTTAGCATAACCCTAACCGTAACCCTAACCCAAACCCTTTTCCTAACCCTAACCCTAACTCTAACCCTTAACCTAACCCTAACACTAATCCTAACCACTAACCCTAACCCTTACCCTAACCCTATCTCTAACCTTAATCCTTACTCTTACCCTAACTCTAACTCTAACCGTAACCATAACCCTAACCCTAACATTTACCCTAAACCTAATCCTAACCCTTACTCTAACCCTAACCCTAATCTCAACCTTAACCCTAAACCTAACCCTAACCCTTACCCTTACCCTAAACCTAACCCTAACCCCTAACCCTAACCCTCACCCTAACCCTTACTCTAACCCTAATCCTTACCCTATCACTAATCGAAACCCTAACCTCAAACTTAACCATAACCCTAAACCTAAAACTAACCATTACCCTCACCCTAACCCTAACCCTAACCCTAACCCTAAACCTAACCCTAAACCTAACCCTAACCCTTACCCTTACCCTAACTCTAACCCCATAGATAACCCTAACCCTAACCCTAAAACCTAACCCTAAACTAAACCTAACCCTAACCCTAACCCTTACCCTTAACTACTACCCTAACCCTAAACTTTACCCCAACCCTAAACCTAACCCTAACCCTTACCCTAACACTTATCCCAGCCCTATCCCTAACCCTAACCCTAACACTTACCCTAACCCTAACCCTAACTCTAACAATAACCCTTACCCTAACCCTAACCCTAACACTTGCCATTACCCTAACCGTAACACTAACTCTAACTCTTACCCTAACCCTAACCCTAACCCTTATCCTAACACTAAACCTAATCCTAACCGCTTACCCTAACACTAACACTAACCCCTAACCCTAACCCTAACTCTAACCCTTTCCAATATCCTAACCCTAACCCTAACAATAACACTTACCCTTACCCTCACACCCTTCCCTAACCCTAACACTAACACTAACACTTACCCTTACCCTAAACCCTAACCCTAACCTAAATCTAACCCTTACCCTTACAGTAAACCTAACCCTAAACCTAACCCTAACCCTTACGCTAAACCTAATCCTAACCCTAACCTTTAACCTAACCCTAACCTTAACCCCAACACTAACCATAACCCTAACACTTACCCTAACCCTAAACCTAACCCTAAACCTAACCCTAACCTTTACCCTTACCCTAACCCTAACCCTAACATTAACCCCAACCCTAACCTAGCCCTAACCCTAGCCCTAACACAAACACTTACCCTTACCCTAACCCTAACCCTAACCCCTAACCCTAACCCTCACCCTAACCCTAATCCTAACACTAACCCTAACCACTAACCCTAACCCTAACCCTAACACTAACCCCTAACCCTAAACCTAACCCTAACACTTACCCTTATCCTAACCCGAACCCTAACACTAACCTCTACCCTAACCCTAACCCTAACCCTTATCCTAACCCTAACCCTAACCCTAACCCTTACTATTACCCTAACCCTTAACCTAACCATAAACCTAACCCTAACCCAAACCCTTACCCTTACCCTTACCCTAACCCTAACTCTAACCCTAAACCATACTCTTACACTAAACCTAACCCTAACCCTAACTCTAACCCTTACCCTTACCTTATGCCTAACCCTAAACTTAACCCTTACCCTTACCCTAACTCTAACCCTAACCCTAAACCTAACCCTAACCCTAACCCTAACACATAACCTAACCCTAGCCCTAACCCAAACCATAACCCTAACCCTAACCCTAAACCTAACCCTAACCCTTACCCTTACCCACACCCTTACCCTAAACTTAAACCTAATCCTAACTCTAACCCTAACCCTAAACTTAACCCTAACCCTTACGCTACACCTAACCCTAACCCTAACTATAACACTTACGCTTACCTTAAACCTAAACCTAACCCTAACCCTTACCCTTTTCCTAACGCTAACTCTAATTCTAAACCTACCCCTAACCCTAAACCTAACACATAAAATTACCCTAAACCTAACCCTACCGGTAAACCTAACCATATCCCTAAACCTAACCATAACCCTTACTCTTACCCACACCCTAACCGTAACCTTAAACCTAAACCTAAATCTAAACCTAAACCTAAACTTAACCCTAACTCTAAACTTAACCCTTGTCTTTACCCTAAACCTAACCCTAAACCTAACCCTAACCCTTACCCTTACATTAACCCTAACCCTAACCCTAACCCTAACCCTAACCCTAACACTGAATCTAACCCTAACCCTTACAAAAACCATAACCCTAAACCTAACCCTAACCCTTACCATTCCCCAATCCTAACTATAACCCTCACCCTTACCCTTACCCTAACCCTAACCCTAACACTGAATCTAACCCTAAACCTAACACTTAATCTAACCTTAACCCTAACCCTAAACCTTAACCTAACCCTAAACCTAACCCTTGCCCTTACCCTAAAGCTAACCCTAACCCTAAACCTAACCCATAACCCTAAACCTAACCCTTACCTTTACCGTTACCCTAGCCCTAACCCTAACCCTAACCCTAACCAGAACACTTACCCTAATCCTAACCCTAACCCTTACCCTTACCCTAACCCTAATGCTAACTCTAACCCTTACCCTAATCCTAACCCTAACCCTTACCCTAACCCTAACAGTAATCCTAACCCAACCCCTAACCCTAAGCCTTAACATAAACCGAACCCGAAACCTAACCCTAACCCTTACCCTAACACTAAACCTAACTGTAACCCTAACCCTAACCTTAACCCTAATGCTAACCCAAACCCTAACCCTTACACTTACCCTAAATCTAACCCTAAACCTAACACTAAACCTAACCCTAACCCTAACCTTAACCCTAACCCTAACCCTAACCCTTGCCCTTACCCTAACCCTACCCTAACCCTAAACCTTACTCTAACCCTAACCCTAAACCTAACCTTTACACTTACCCAAACCCTAAACCTAACCCTAAGTCTAACCCCTAACCCTAACCCTACCCTAACCCTAAACCTTACTCTAACCCTAACCCTAAACCTTACCCTTACACTAAACCTAACCCTAAGCTTTCCATAAACCTAACCCTAACCCTAACCCTAAACCTTACCCTTACCTTAACCCTAAACCTAACCTTAAACCTTACCCTTACCCTAACAGTTACCCTTACCCTAATCCTAACCCTTACCTTTACCCTTACCCTAACCCTAATCCTAACCTTAATCCCAACCCTAAACCTTAACCTATCCCTAACACTAACCTTTACCCTAACCCTAACCCTAAACATTACCTTTACCCTAACCCTAACCCTAAACTTAACCCATACCCTAAACCTAACCCTAACCCTAACCCTTAACCTAACACTTACCCTAACCCTAACCCTAACCCCAACTCTTACCCTTACCCTAACTTTAACCCTAACCCTAACCCTTACCCTAATCCTAACACTAACCCTTACCCTAACCCTAACACTTACCCTAACCCTAACCCCTAAACCTAACACTTAATATAACCCTAACCCTAACCCTAACCCTTACCATTAACCTAACCCTAAAACTTACCGTAACCCTAACCCAAACCCTTACCTAACCCTAACCCTAAACCTAAACCTAAACTTAACCCTAACCCTAACCCTAACCCTAACCCTTACCTTATCCTAACCCTAACCCTAAACCTAACCCTTTTCCTAACCCTAACCCTAAACCTAACCCTAACCATTAACCTAACCCTAACACTAACCTTAACACCTAAACCTAACCCTTACCATAAGCCTAACCCTAAACCTATCCCTAAAACTAACCATAACCCTTACCCTAACCATCACCCTAACACTGACCCCTAAACCTAACCATAACCCTAACACTAACCCTTAACCTTACCCTAACCCTAAACCTAACCCTAACCCTAACCCTAACCCTTATCCTTACCCTAACCCTAAAACTAACCCTAACCCTAAACCTTACCCTTAAGCTAAACCTAACCCTAACCCTTACACTAAACCTAACCCTAACCCTAACCCTAACTCTTACCCTTACCTTAACCCTAACCCTAACCCTAACCCTTACCCTTACCCTAACGCTAACCCTAACCCTAACCCTAACAGTAACTCTAAACGTAACACATAACCTTACCCTAACCCAAACCCTAAACCTAACCCTAATCCTTACCCTTACCCTAAGCCTAACCCTAACCCTAAGCCTAAACCTAAACTTAACCCTAAGCCTTACCCTTAACCTAACCTTAACACTAACTCAAAACCTAACCCGAACCCTAACCCTAACTCTTACCCTTACCCTAACCCTTACCCTAACCCTAAATCTAACCCTTACCCTTACCCTAAACCTAACCCTAAACCTAACCCTAACCCTTACCCTTACCCTTACCCTAACCCTAACCCTAACCCTAAACCTTACCCTCACCCTAAACCTAACCCTAAACCTAACCCTAACCCTAACCATAAAGCTAACCCTAACCCTAACCCTAACACTTGCCCTTACCCTAACCCTAACACTAAACCTCACCCTAACCCTAATCCTAACCCCTAACCCTAGCCCTAACCCAAACTTTTACCCTTACCCTAACCCTAACCCTAACCAGAACACTTATCCTAACCCTAACACTAACCCTTACCCTTACCTTAATCCTAACCCTAACCCTAATCCTAACACATACCCTTACTCTAACCCTAACCCTAACCGTAACCCTAAACCTAACCCTAAACCTAATCGTAACCCTACCCCTAACCCTAACCCTTACATTAACCCTAACCTTAACCCCAACACTACACCTAACCCTAACCCTAACCCTAACCCTTACCCTTACCCTAACTCTAACCCTAACAATAACCATAACCATAACTCTAACACTTACCCTAACTCTAACCCTAACCTTAAACCTAACACTAATCCTAACCCTAACCCTAACCCTTACCATAACTCTAACCCTAACACTTATCCTAACCCTAACCCTAACCCTAACCCTAACACTAACGCTTACCCTAATACTAACCCTAACCCTAACCCTTACCCTCACCCTAACTCTAACCATAAACCTTACCCTTACCCTAACCATAACCCTTAACTTAACCCCAGCCCCAAACCTAACCCTAACCCTAACACTTAACCTAACACTTACCCTAACCCTAACCCTAACCCTAACCCTTACCCTAACCCGAACCCTAACCCCTAACCCTAACCCTTAACCTAACACTAAGCCTAACCGTAACCCTAAACCTTATCCTTACCCTAACCCTAAACCTAACTCTAACCCTAACCCTAAACGTAACCCTAACCTTAACCCTAAACCTAACCCTAACCCTTACCCTTACCCTAACCCTAACCCTAAACCTAACCCTAACGCTAACCGTAACCCTAACCTTAACCCTAACCCTAACCTTATCCTTACCCTAACCCTAATTCTAAACCTAACAGTAACCCAGCCGTAACGCTAACCCTAACCCTAACCCTAACCCCTTACCCTACCATAACCCGAAACCTAACCCTAACCCTAACCCCTAAGCCTAAACCTAACCCTAACCCTTAGCCTTATCCTAACCCTAACCCTAACCCAAACACTTACCCTTACCCTAAACCATACCCTAATCCTAACACTAACCATAACCCTTACTATAACCCTAACCCTAACCCTTACCTTTACACTAACCCTAACCCTAAACCTAATCCTAACCCTAAACCTAACCCTAAAACTAACCCTTACCCTGAACCTAACCCTTACCCTAACCCTAACCAGAAAACCTAACCGTAAACCTAACCCTAACCCTTACCCTTACCCTTACCCTAACACTAAAAATAACCTTAACCCTAACCCTACCCCTAACCCTTACCCATATCCTAACCCTAACCCTAACCCTAACCCTAAACCTTACCCTTACCCTAACCCTAACCCTAAACCTTACCCTAAACCTAACCCTAATCTTAACCCTTACCCTTACCTTAACCCTAACCCTAACCCTAATCCTTACCCTTACCCTAACCCTAAATCTAACCTTAACCCCAACCCTAAACCTACCCTAACCGTAACCCTAACCCTTACCTTTTCCCGAACCCTAACCCTAAACCTAACCCTAACCCTAACCATAACCCTTTCCCTAACCCTAACCCTAATCCTAACTCTAACCCTTACCCTTAGCCTAACCCTAACCCTAACCGTAAACCTAACCCTAACCCTAACCTTAACGCTAAACCTTACTCTTACCCTAACCTTAACCCTAACCCTAACCCTAACCCTTACCCTTAGCCTAACCCTAACCCTAAACCTAACATTATCCTTAATCTTACCCTCACCCTAACCCTAACCTTAACCCTAACCCGAACCCAACCCTAAGCCTACCCTAACCTTAACCCTAACCCTTATCTTTACCATAACAGTAACACTAACCCTAACCCTAAACCTAACTCTAACCCTAAATCTAAACCTTACCCTTACCTTAACCCTAACCCTAACCCTATCCATAATCCTAACCCTAACCCTATCCATAACTCTAACCCTTACCCTAACCCTAACCCTAACCCTAACCCTAACCCTAACCTTACCCCTAAACTTAACCCTTACTCTTACCCTAACACTAAATCTAACCTTAACCCTAACCCTAAACCCTAACCCTAACCCTAACCCTAACCCTTACCCTTACCCTAACTCTAACCCTAACTCTAACCCTGTCCCTAACCCTAACCATAACCCTTACCCTAACCCTAACCCCAACCTTAAACTTAACCCTAACGGTAACCCTAACCCTAAATCGTACCCTTACCCTAACCCTAACCCTAACCCAACCCTTAACCTTACCCTTACCCTAACCCTAACCCTAAACCTAACTCTCACCCCAACCTTAAACCTTACCCTTATCCTAACCCTAAACCTAACCCTAACCCCTAACCTAACAATAACAATAACCCTTACCCTTACCCTAACCCTAACACTAACCCTAACCATAACCCTAACACTTACCCTAACCCTAACCTTAACCCTATCGTTACCCTAACCCTAACCCTAACCTTAACCCCAACCCTAAACCTAAAACTAACCGTAACCCTTACCCTAACACTTACCCTAACCCTAATCTAACCCTAACCCTAACACTTACCCTTACCCTAACCCTAACCCTTACCCTTAACCTAACCCTAACCCTAAACCTAACCCTAACCCTAACCCTAAACCTAACCCTAACCTTAAGCCTACACTAACCCTAAACCTAACCCTTACCCTTACCCTAACCCTACCCCTAAACCTAACCCTAACCGTAACCTTAACCCTAACCCTAACCCTAACCCTTACCCTTACCCTAACCCTATCCCTAACCTTAAACATAACCCTAAATCTAACCCTAACCCTAAACCAAACCTTACCCTAACCCTAACCCTAACCCTTACCCTTACCCTAACCCTAACCCTAAACTTAACCCATACCCTAACCCTAACCATTACCCTTACCCTAACCTTAACCCTAACCCTAACGCTAACCCTAACCCTAACACTTACCCAAAACTTCACCCTAACCCTAACCCTTACCCTTACCCTAACCCTAACCCTAACCTTAACCCCAACCCTAAACCTAACCCTAACCCTAACCCTAACCCTTGCCCTAAGCCTAATCCTAACCCTAACCCTAACACTTACCCTTACGCTAACCCTAACCCTAACCCTAACCGTAACGTTAACCCTGAACCAAACCCTAAACCCTACCATTACCCTAAACCTAACCCTAAACCTAACACTAACCATAACCTTATCTCTAACCATAATTCTAACCCTAGCCCTAACCCTAACCCTAACCCTAAACCTAACCCTAACCCTAACCCTAACCCCTAACCCTAACCCTAACCCTAACCCTCACCCTTATCCTAACCCTAACCCTAAACCTGACACTTACCCTTATCCTAACCCCTACCCTAACCCAAACCCTAACCATAACCCTTACCCTTAACCTAACCATCACATAACCTAACCTTAACCCTAACCCTAACCCTTGCTCTTACCCTAACCCTAACAATAAACTTAACACTAACCCTAACCCTACCCCTAACCGTAACGCTAACCCTTACCGTTAACCTAACCATAACCTAAACCTAACCTTAACCCTAACCCTAACCCTTGCTCTTACCCTAACCCTAACAATAAACTTAACACTAACCCTACCCTACCCCTAACCCTAACGCTAAACCTTACCCTTACCCTAACCCTAACACTAAACCTAACCGTAACCCTAAACCTAACCCCTAACCCTAACCCTAACCCTAACCTTACCCATATTCTAACCCTAACCCTAACCCTAAGACTTACCCTTATCCTAAACCTTACCCTAACCCTAACCCTAAACCTCACCCTAACCCTAACCCTAACCCTTACCCTTACCCTAACCCTAAACTTAACAATAACCCTAACCCTAACCCTTACCCTTACCCTAACCCTAACCCTAACCCTAACCCTAAACCTTAACCTTACACTAAACCTAACCCCAACCCTTACCCTAAACCTCACCCTAACCCTAACCCTAACCCTTACCCTTACCTTAACCCCAACCATAACCCTAAACCTTGCCCTTACCCTAACACTTACCCTAATCCTAACCCTAACCCTAACCCTAACTCTTACCCTTACCCTAACCCTAACACTAACCTTACCCCCAACCCTAAACCAAACCCTAATCCTAACTCTAACCCTTACCCTAACCCTAACCCTAAACCTAACCCTAACCCTAACACTTATCCTTACCCTAACCCTAATCCTAAACCTAACCCTAACCCTAAAACTTTTCCTAACCATATCCCTAACTGTAACCCTAATCCTAACCCTTAACCTAACCCTAACACTAACTCTAACCCACAACACTAATCCTTACACTAACACTCACCCTAACCCTAACCGCTAACCCTAACACTAACACTAACCCCTAACCCTAACCCTAACCCTAACATTTACCAATATCCTAACCCTAACCCTAACACTAACACTTACCCTTACCCTAACCCTAACCCTAACCTAAATCTAACCCTTACCCTTACAGTAAACCGAACCCTAAACCTAAACCTAACCCTTACGCTACACCTAACCCTAACCCTAAACTTTACCCTAGCCCTAACCTTAACCCCAACACTAACCCTGACCCTAACACTTACCCTAACCCTAACCCTAACCCTAAACTTTACCCTTACCCTAACCCTCACCCTAACATTAACCCCAACACTAAACCTAGCCCTAACCCTACCCTAACACTAAACTTACCCTTACCCTAACCCTAACCCTAACCCCTAACACTAACCCTCACCCTAACCCTAACCCTAACACTAACCCTAACCACTAACCCTAACCCTAACCCTAACACTAACCTCTAACCCTAAACCTAACCCTAACCCTTACCCTTATCCTAACCCGAACCCTAACCCAAACGCTTACCCTAACCCTAACCCTAACCTAACCCTTACTCTTACCCTAACCCTAACCCTAACCCTAAACCATAACCTTACACTAAACCTAACCCTAACACTAACTCTAACCCTTGCCCTTACCTTAACCCTAACCCTAAACTTAACCCTTACCCTTGCCCTAACTCTAACCCTAACCCTAAACCTAACCGTAACCCTAACCCTAACACATAACCTTACCCTAGCCCTTACCCTAACCGTAGCCCTAACCCTAACCCTAAACCTTACCCTAACCCTTACCCTTACCCACACCCTAACCCTAAACTTAAACCTAATCGTAACTCTATCCCTAACCCTAAACTTAACCCTAACTCTTACGCTACACCTAACCCTAACACTAACTCTAACACTTACCCTTACCCTAAACCTAAACCTAACCCTAACCCTTACCCTTTTCCTAACGCTAACCCTAACCCTAAACCTAACCCTAAGCCTAAACCAAACGCATACCCTTACCCTAAACCTAATCCTAACCGTAACCCTAACCCTATCCCTAAACCTAACCATAACCCTTACCCTTACCCACACCCTAACCCTAACCTTAAACCTAACCCTAAATCTAAACCTAACCCTAAACTTAACCCTAACCCTTATCCTTACCCTAACCCTAACACTAACTCTAACCCTAAATCTAACCCTAACTCTAAACTTAACCCTTATCTTTACCCTAACCCTAACCTAACCCTAACCCTTACCCTTACCCTAACCCTAACCCTAACCCAAACCCTGAATTTAACTGTAACCCTTACCCTAACCCTAACCCTAACCCTAACCCTAACACTGAATCTAACCCTAACCCTTACAATAAACATAACCCTAAACCTAACCCTAACCCTTAGCATTCCCCAACCCTAACTCTAACCCTAACACTTACCCTTACCCTAACCCTAACCCTAACACTGAATCTAACCCTAACCCTAAACCTAAACCTTAACCTAATCCTAAACCTAACGCATAACCCTAACCCTAACCCTTACCTTTACCATTACCCTAGACCTAGCCCTAAACGTTACCCTTACCAGAACACTTACCCTAACCTTAACCCTAACCCTTACCCTTACCCTAACCCTAACGCTAACCCTAACCCTTACCCTAATCCTAACCCTATCCCTTACCCTAACCCTAACACTAATCCTAACCCAACCCCCAACCCTAACCCTAACATAAACCGAACCCGAAACCTAACCCTAACCCTTACCCTTACCCTAACCCTAAACCTAACTCTAACCCTAACCCTAACCTTAACTCTAACCCTAACCCTAACCCTAACCCTTACCCTTACCCTAAACCTAACCCTAAACCTAACACTAAACCTAACCCTAACCCTAACCTTAACCCTAAAACTAACCCTAACCCTTGCCCTTACCCTAACCCTATCCTAACCCTAAACCGTACTCTAACCCTAACCCTAAACCTAACCCTTACACTTACCCTAACCCTAACCTAACCCTAACCCTAACCCCTAACCCTAACCCTAACCCTAATCCTAACCCTTACACTTACCCTAACCCTAAACCTAACCCTAACCCTAACCCCTAACCCTAACCCTAACCTAAACCTAACCTTACCCTAACCCTAACCCTAACCCTAACCAGAACACTTACCCTAACCCTAACCCTAACCCTTACTTTTACCCTTACCCTAACCCTAATCCTAACCTTAATCCCAACCCTAAACCTTAACCTAACCCTAACACTAAACTTTACCCTAACCCTAACCCTAACCATTACCCTTACCCTAACCCTAACCCTAAACTTAACCCATACCCTAACCCTAACCCTAACCCTAACCCTTAACCTAACACTTACCCTAACCCTAACCCTAACACTATTACCCTTACCCTAATCCTAACCCTAACCCTAACCCTTACCCTAATCCTAACCCTAACCCTTACCCTAACCCTAGCACTAACCTAACCCTAACCCCTAAACTTAACCCTTAATATAACTCTAACCCTAACCATAACCCTTACCATTACCTTAACCCTAAACCTTACCGTAACCCTAACCCTAACCCTTACCCTAACCCTAACCCTAACCCTAAACTTAACCCTAACCCTAACCCTAACCCTAACCCTTACCCTTACCCTAAACCTAATCCTAAACCTAACCCTAAACCTAAACCTAACCCTAACCTTAAACCTAACCCTAACCCTACCCCTTGCCCTTACCCCAACCCTGGCCCTAACCCTAACACTTACTCTAACCCTAACCCTAAACCTAACCGTTACACTTACCCTAACCCTAACCCTAACCCTAACCCTAACCCTTACCCTTACCCTAACCCTAAACCTAACTCTAGCCCTAACCCTAACCTTAACCCTAACCCTAACCCTAACCCTTACCCTTACCCTAAACCTAACCCTAAACCTAACACTAAACCTAATCCTAACCCTAACCTTAACCCTAACCCTAACCCTTGCTCTAACCCTTACCCGACCCTAACCCTAAACCTTACTCTAACCCTAACCCTAAACCTAACCCTTACACTTACCCTAACCCTAAACCTAACCCTAACCCTAACCCCTAACCCTAACCTTAACCCTACACCTAACCTTACCCTAACACTTACCCTTACCCTAACCCTAACCCTGACCCTAACCCTTACCCTTACCCTCTACCTAACCCTAAACTTAACCCTAACCCTAACCCTAACCTACCCCTTATCCTTACCCTAACGCTAAACCTAACCCTAAACCTTACCCTACCCTAAACCTAACCCTTACACTTACCCTAACCCTAACCCTAACCCTAAACCTAACCCTAATCCTTATGCTTACCCTAACCCTAACCATATCCCTAACCCTAACATTAACCCTAACCCTTACCCTAACTCAAACCCTAACCCTAACCCTAACCCTAATCTAACCCTTATCCTTACCCTAACCCTAACCTTAACCCTAACCCTAAACATAACCCTAACCCTAAACCTAAACCTTACCCTTACCCTAACCCTAACCCTAACCCTAAATCTAACCCTAACCCTGAACCTAACCCTAGCCCTAACCCTAACCCTAACCGTAACCCTAAACCTTACCCTTACCCTAAACCTAAACCTAACCCTAACCCTTACCCTTACCCTAATCCTAACCCTAACCCTAACCCTAACCCTAACCTTACCCTTACTCTAACCCTAACCCTAACCCTTACCCTAAACCTAACCCTAACTATAACCCTAACCCTTACCCTTACCTTTACCCTAACGTTAAACTTAACCCTAACCCTAACCCTAACCCTTACACTTACCCTAACCCTAACCCTAACCCTAACACTTAATCTTATCCTAACCCTAACCCTAACACTTACCCTTACCCTAACACCTACGCTAACCCTAACCCTAACCCTAAAACTAACCCTAACCCTTACCCTTACCCTAACCCTAACCCTAACTATAACCCTAAAATTTCCCCTTACCCTTACCCTAAACCTAACCCTAACCCTAACCATAACCATAACCATAACCCTAAGCCTTACCCTTACCCTAACCCTAACCCTAACCCTAACCCTAACCCTTACCTTACCCTAACCCTAAACCTAACCCTAATCCTAACCCTAACCCTTTCCCGTACCCTAAACTTAACCCTAACCCTAAATCCCAACCTTACCCTTACCCTAAACCTAACCCTAACTCTTGCCCTAAACCTAACCCTAACCCTAACCCTAACCCTTAGCCTTACCCTAACCCTAACCCTAACCCTTACCCTAACACTAACCCTAACACTACCCCTAACCATAACCCTAACCCTAACCTTAACCCTAACCCTTACCCTAAATCTAACCCTAACCCTTACCCTTACCCTAACCCTAACTATAACCATAACACTTACCCTTACGCTTACCCTAACACTATACCTAACCCTAACCCTAAAACTAACCCTAACCCTTAACATTACCCTAACCCTAATCCTAACCCTAACCCTTACCCTTATCCTAACCCTAACCCTAATACTTACCCTTACCCTAACCCCTACGCTAACCCTAACCCTAACCCTAAATCTTAACCTAAACCTAACCCCAATCCTAACCCTTACCCTTACCATTACCCTAAACCTAAACCTAACCCTAACCCTAACCCTAACCCTTACCATTAACCTAACCCTAATCCAGCCCTAACCCTAACACTAAAACTAACCCTTACCCTAAACAAAACCTAACC
Organism: Megascapheus bottae; assembly: GCF_031878675.1. NCBI lineage: Eukaryota > Metazoa > Chordata > Mammalia > Rodentia > Geomyidae > Megascapheus > Megascapheus bottae. Next base: position 10,128 of record NW_028327626.1, on the reverse strand, counting down.
CTTACCCTAAACCTAACCCTAACCCTAAACCTAACCCTTACCCTAACCCTAACACTAACCCTTAACCTTTACCCTAAACCAAACCCTAACCCTATCCCATACCCTTAGCCTAACCCAAACCCTAACCCTAAGCCTAACACTAACCCTACCTTAACCCTAACTCTTACCCTTCCCCTAACCCTAACCCTAACCCTAACCTTAAACCTAACCCTAAACCTAAACCTAACCCTTAGCCTTACCGTAACCCTAACCCTAACCCTTACCCTAACCTTAACCTATCACTAAACCTAACCCTTACCCTAACCCTAAACCTAACCCTAACCCCTAACCCTAACCCTAATCCTAACCCTAACCCTAACCCTAACCGTTACACTTACCCTACCCCTAACCCTAACCCTAACCTTTACCCTTATCCTAACCCTAACCATAACACTTACCCTTACCATAACCCCTACGCCAACCCTAACCCTAACTCTAAACCTTAACCTAACCCTAACCCCAACCCTAACCCTTACCCTTACCATTACCCTAACCCTAAACCTAACCCTAAACCTAACCCTAATTGTTACCCTTACCCTAACCCTAACCCTAACCCTAACCCTAACCCTAACACTAAACTAACCCTTACCCTAAACATAACCCTAACCCTTACACTTAACCTAACCCTAACTATAACCCTAACACTTACCCTTACCCTAACACCTACGCTAACCCTAACCCTAACCCTTACTCTTATCCTAACCCTAACCCTAACCCTAAACTTATACTTAACCCTAACCCTAACCCTAACCCTTACCCTAACCCTAACCCTAATCCTAACTCTAACCCTTACCCTTGCCTAACCCTAACCCTAACCCTAAGCCTAAAACTTACCTTACCTTAACCCTAACCCTTACCCATATCCTAACCCTAACCCTAACCCTAACACTTACCCTTACCCTAACCCCTACCCTAACCCTAACCCTAACCCTAAACCTTAACCTAACCCTAACCCTAACCCTTACGCTTAACCTAACCCTAACCATAACACTAACAGTAAAACTTACCCTTACCATAACCCTAACCCTAACCCTAACACTAAAACTTACCTTACCCTAAACATAACCCTAACCTTACCCTAAACCTAATCCTAACCCTAACTCTAACCCTCACACTTACCCTAACAATAAACCTAAATCTTACCCTAACCCTAACCCTAACCCTAACCCTAAACTTACCCTAACCCTAACCATAACCCTAACCCGAACCTTAACCCTAACCCTAACCCTTGCCCGTACCCTAAACCTAACCCTAATCCTAACCCTAACCCTAACCCTAACCCTAAACATAACCCTTACCCTAACCCTAACCCTAAACTAAACCCTAACCCTAACCCAAACCCTCACCTCTAACCCTAACCCTAACTCTAACCCTTACCCTTACTCTAACCCTAACCCTAAAGCTAACACTTACCCTTCCCCTAAACCCTACCCTAACCCTCACCCTAATCCTAACCCTAAACCTAACCCTTACACTTACCCTAACCCTAAACCTATCCCTAACCCTAACCCTAACCCTTACCCTTGCCCTAAACCTAACCCTCACCCTCACTCTAAACCCTAACCTTACCCTAAACCTAACCCGAACCCTTACCCTAAACCTAACCCTAATCCTAACCCTTAACCTTACCTTAACATTAATCCTAACCCTAACCTTTCCGCTAACCCTAACCATAATCCTAAGCCTAAACCTAACCCTTACCCTAAACTTAACCCTAAACCTAACCCTAACTCTAACCATAACCCTAACCCTTACCCTAACCCTAACCCTAATCCTACCCCTAACCCTTACCCTTACCCTAACCCTAGCCCTAAACCTAAACATAAACCTAACCCTAACCTTAACTTTAACCCTCAACCTTACCCTTACTCTAACCCTACCCCTAACCCTAACCCTTAACCTAACCCTAACACTAACCCTAAACCCTAACCCTTACTCTAACTCTAACCCTAACCCCTAACCCAAACAATTACACTAACCCTAACCCTAACCCCTAAACCTAACCCTAACCTTATCCCTAACCCTTACCCTTATCCTAAACCTAACCCTAACCCTAACACTTACCCTTACCCTAACCACTACCCTAACATTAATCCTAACCCTAAACCTTAACCTAACCCTAACACTATCCCTTACCCTTACCCTAACGCTAACCCTAACCCTTACCCTAATCCTAACCCTAACCCTAATACATACCCTTACCCTAACCATAACCATAACCCTAAACCTTACACTAAACCTAACCCTAACCCTAACCCTTACAATAATCCTAAACTTAACCCGACTAAACCTAAACCTAACCCTAACTCTAACCCTTATACTTACCTTAACCCTAACCCTAAACTTAACCCTAAACCTAACCCTAACCCTAACCCTAACCTTTACACTAACCCTAACCCTTACCATTACCCTAACCCTAACCCTAACCCAAGCCTAACACTAACCCTACCTTAACCCTGACCCTTACCCTTACCCTACCCCTAACCCTACCCCTAACCTGAAACATAACCCTAACCCTAGCCCTTAGCCTTACCCTAAGCCTAACCGTAAACCTTACCCTAACCGTAACCCTAACCCTAACCCTAACCCTTACCCTAACCCTAACCCTTACCCTACCCCTAACCCTAATCCTACCCCTAACCCTTACCCTTACCCTAACCCTAACCCTAAACCTAAACCTAACCCTAACCTTAACCTTAACCCTCAACCTTACCCTTACTCTAACCCTAACCCTAACACTGTCCCTAACCCTTACCCTTATCCTAAACCTAACCTAACCCTAACACTTTCCCTTACCCTAACCGCTACCCTAACATTAATCCTAACCCTAAACCTTAACCTAACCCTAACACTATCCCTTACCCTTACCCTAACGCTAACCCTAACCCTTACCCTAACCCTAACCCTAACCCTAACACATACCCTTACCCTAACCATAACCATAACCCTAAACCTTACACTTAACCTAACCCTAACCCTAACCCCTACATTAATCCTAAACTTAACCCCGACTAAACCTAAACCTAACCCTAACTTTAACCCTTACACTTACCCTAACCCTAACCCAAAACCTAACCCTAACCCTAACCTTAACCCTAACCCTTACCCTAACCCTAACCCTAACCCTTACCATTACTCTAACCCTAACCCTAACCCAAGCCTAACACTAACCCTACCTTAACACTGACCCTTACCATTACCCTAACCCTAACCCTACCCCTAACCTGAAACATAACCCTAACCCTAGCCCTTAGCCTTACCCTAACCCTAACTGTAACCCTTACCCTAACCCTAACCCTAACACTAACCCTATCTCTTACACTAACCCTAACCCAAACCCTAAACCCTAACCCTAACCCTAACCCTAACAATAACACCTACCCTTACCCTAACACCTACCCTAACCCTTACCATAACCCTAACCCTTACACTTACCCTAACCCTAAACCTAACCCTAAACCTAGCCCTAAACTTAACCCTTTCCCTTACCCTAACACTAACCCTAACCCTAACCCAAAACCTTGCCCTTACCCTTAACCTAACCCTAACCCTTACCCTAAACCTAACCCTAAACCTAACCGTAACCCTAACCCTTACACTAACCCTAACCGTAACCCTTCCCTTACTCACACCGTAACCCTAAACTTAACCCTAACCCTAAACCTAACCCTAACCCTTACCCTTACCCTTACCCTAACCCTAACCCTAACCCTAACATTAACCCTAACCCTTACCCTAACTCTAATCCTAACCCTAAACCTAACGCTAACCTAACCCTAAACCTAAGCCTAATCCTAACCCTAACCCTACCCTTACTCTTTTTCTAACCCTAACCCTAACCCTAAACTTAAACTTAACCCTAACCCTAACCCTAACCCTTACCCTTACCCTAAGCCTAACCCTAACCCTAACCCTTACCCTAACCCTTAATCTAACCCTAACCCTAACCCTAAACCTAACCCTTACACTAACCCTATCCTTAATCCTAACCCTAACCATTACCTTACCCTAACACTAACCTTAAACCTAACCCGAAACCTAACCATAACCCTAACCATAACCGTAACCCTAACCCTTACCCTTACCCTAACCCTAACCCTAACCAAAAACCTAACCCTAACCCTAACCCTAACTCTTACCCTTACCCTAACCCTAACCCTAACCCTAAACCTAAACCTAACCCTTACCCTTAGCCTCACAATAACCCTAAACTTAAACCTAACCCTAACCCAAACCCTTATTCTTACCCTAACTCTAACCCTAAGCCTTAACCTAAACCTAACCCTAACCCTTACCCTAACCCTAACCCTAAACCTAACCCTAACCCTTACCCTAACCCTAACCCTAATCCTAACTCTAACCCTTACCCTTGCCTAACCCTAACCCTAACCCAAAGCCTAAAACTAACCTTACCTTAACCCTAACCCTTACCCATATCCTAACCCTAACGCTAACCCTAACACTTACCCTTACCCTAACCCCTATCCTAACCCTAACCCTAAACCTTAACCTAACCCTAACCATAACCCTAACCCTTAGCCTTACCCTAATCCTAACCCTAACCCTAACCCTAACCGTAACCCTAAACCTAACCCTAAACCTAACCCTAACCCTAACCCTAACCCTTACCCTAACACTAAACTTATCCCCAACACTAAACCTAACCCTAACCCTAACCCTAACCCTTACCCTTAACCTAACCCTAACCCTAAACCTAACCCTAACCCTAACCCTTACACTAACCCTAACCCTAAACCTAACCCTAACACTTAACCTTATCCTAGCCCTAACCCTAACCCTAACCCTAACACTAACACTAACCTTAACCCTAACCCTTAACCTTACCCTAACCCTAACCCTAACCTTAAACCTAAACCTAACCCTAACCCTAACCCTTACCCTTACCCTAACCCTAACTCTAACCCTAACCCTTACCCTTACCATAACCCTAAACCTAACCCTAACATTAACCCTAACACTTACCCTTACCCTAACCCTAACTTTAACCCTAACCCTAACACTAAAGGTTACCCTTACCCTAAACATAACCCTAACCCTTACCCTAAACCTAACCCTAACCCTAACCGTAACCCTTACCCTTACCTTAACCCTAACCCTAACCCTTACCCTAAACCTAACCCTAACCCTAACCCTAACTCTTACCCTAACCTTAACCCTAACCCTTACCATTACCCTAACCCTAACCCTAACCCAAAGCCTAACACTAACCCTACCTTAACCCTGACCCTTACCCTTACCCTAACCCTAACCCTAACCCTTCCCTTACCCACACCGTAACCCTAAACTTAACCCTAACCCTAAACCTAACCCTAACCCTTACCCTTACCCTAACCCTAACCCTAACCCTAACATTAACCCTAACCCTTACCCTAACTCTAATCCTAACCCTAAACCTAACGCTAACCTAACCCTAAACCTAAGCTTAACCCTAACCCTAACCCTAAACCTAACCCTTACTCTTATCCTAACCCTAACCCTAACCCTAACCCTAAACTTATACTTAACCCTAACCCTAACCCTAACCCTTATCCTTACCCTAACCCTAACCCTAACACTAACCCTAACACTAAAACTAACCCTTACTCTAAACATAACCCTAACCCTTACCCTAAACCTAACCCTAACTCAAACCTAAGCCTAACCCTTATCTTAACCCTAACCCTAAACCTAAACCTTACCATAACCCTAACGCTAACCCTAACTCTTACCCTAACCCTAACCCTAACCCTTACCGTTAGCCTAACCCTAACCCTACCCTAAGCCTAAAATTAACCCAACATTTACCCTAAGTCTTACCCTTCCCCTAACCCTAACCCTAACCTTAAACCTAACCCTAACCCTAACCCTAACACTTAGCCTTACCCTAATCCTAATCCTAACCCTTACTCTAACCCTAACCCTAACGCTAACCCTAACCCTTACCCTAATCCTAACCCTAACCCCTAACCCTAACCCTAAACCTAAACCTAACTCTAACCTCTAACTCTAACCCTAACCCTAACCCTAACCCTAATCCTTACCCTAACCCTAACCCTAACCCGTACCCTAATGCTAACCCTAACCCTAACCCTAACCCTAAACCTTACCCTAACCCTAACCCTAACCCTAAACCTTACCCTAACCCTAACCCTAACCCTAAACCTCACACTAATCCTAACCCTAACCCTAAACCTTACCCATACCCTTACCCTAAACCTAACCCTAAACCTAACCCTAACCCTAACCCTAACCCTAACCTTAACCCTAACCCTTACCCTTATCCTAACCCTTCCTAACCCTAACACTTACCCTTACCCTAACCCCTACCCTAACACTTACCCTAACCCTTCCTTACCCTAACCCTAACCCTAATCCTAACTCTTACCCTTATCCTAACCCTAAACCTAACCCTAACAGTAACGCTAAACCTAACTCTTTCCCTTAACCTAAACCTAACCCTAACCCTAAATCTCAACCTTACCCTTTCCCTAAACCTAACCCTAACCCTTATCCTAAACCTAACCCTAATTCTAACTGTAACCCTAACACTTACCCTTACCCTAACCCTAACCTTAACCCTACACCTAACCTTACCCTAACACTTACCCTTACCCTAACCCTAAACCTGACCCTAACCCTTACCCTTACCCTCAACCTAACCCTAAACTTAACCCTAACCCTAACCCAAACCTTACCCCTTATCCTTACCCTAACCCTAAACCTAACCCTAAACCTAACCCTAACCCTAAACCTAACCCTTACACTTACCCTAACCCTAACCCTAACCCTAAACCTAACCCTAATCCTTATGCTTACCCTAACCCTAACCATATCCCTAACCCTAACATTAACCCTAACCCTTACCCTAACTCAAACCCTAACCCTAACCCTAACCCTAATCTAACCCTTATCCTTACCCTAACCCTAACCTTAACCCTAACCCTAAACATAACCCTAACCCTAAACCTAAACCTTACCCTTACCCTAACCCTAACCCTAACCCTAAATCTAACCCTAACCCTGAACCTAACCCTAGCCCTAACCCTAACCCTAACCGTAACCCTAAACCTTACCCTTACCCTAAACCTAAACCTAACCCTAACCCTTACCCTTACCCTAATCCTAACCCTAACCCTAACCCTAACCCTAACCTTACCCTTTCTCTAACCCTAACCCTAACCCTTACCCTAAACCTAACCCTAACTATAACCCTAACCCTTACCCTTACCCTTACCCTAACGTTAAACTTAACCCTAACCCTAACCCTAACCCTTACACTTACCCTAACCCTAACCCTAACCCTAACACTTAATCTTATCCTAACCCTAACCCTAACACTTACCCTTACCCTAACACCTACGCTAACCCTAACCCTAACCCTAAAACTAACCCTAACCCTTACCCTTACCCTAATCCTAACCCTAACTATAACCCTAAAATTTCCCCTTCCCCTTACCCTTACCCTAACCCTAACCCTAACCCTAACCCTAACCCTAACCCTAAGCCTTACCCTTACCCTTACCCTAACCCTAACCCTAACCCTAACCCTAACCCTAACCCTTACCTTACCCTAACCCTAAACCTAACCCTAAACCTAACCCTAACCCTAAATCTCAACCTTACCCTTACCCTAAACCTAACCCTAACCCTTGCCCTAAACCTAACCCTAACCCTAACCCTAACCCTTAGCCTTACCCTAACCCTAACCCTTACCCTAACACTAACCCTAACACTAACCCTAACCATAACCCTAACCCTAACCTTAACCCTAACCCTTACCCTAAATCTAACCCTAACCCTTACCCTTACCCTAACCCTAACTATAACCATAACACTTACCCTTACCCTTACCCTAACACTATACCTAACCCTAACCCTAAAACTAACCCTAACCCTTAACATTACCCTAACCCTAATCCTAAGCCTAACCCTTACCCTTATCCTAACCCTAACCCTAATACTTATCCTTACCCTAACCCCTACGCTAACCCTAACCCTAACCCTAAATCTTAACCTAAACCTAACCCCAATCCTAACCCTTACCCTTACCATTACCCTAAACCTAAACCTAACCCTAACCCTAACCCTAACCCTTACCATTAACCTAACCCTAATCCAGCCCTCTAACCCTAACACTAAAACTAACCCTTACCCTAAACAAAACCCTAACCCTTACCCTAAACCTAACCTTAACCCTAAACCTAACCATTACCCTAACCCTAACACTAACCCTTAACCTTTACCCTAAACCTAACCCTAACCCAATCCCATACCCTTAGCCTAACCCAAACCCTAACCCTAAGCCTAACACTAACCCTACCTTAACCCTAACTCTTACCCTTCCCCTAACCCTAACCCTAACCTTAAACCTAACCCTAAACCTAACCCTAACCCTTAGCCTTACCGTAACCCTAACCCTAACCCTTAACCTAACCTTAACCCTATCACTAACCCTAACCCTTACCCTAACCCTAAACCTAACCCTAACCCCTAACCCTAACCCTAATCCTAACACTAACCCTAACCCTAACCGTTACACTTAGCCTAACCCTAACCCTAACCCTAACCTTTACCCTTATCCTAACCCTAACCATAACACTTACCCTTACCCTAACCCCTACGCCAACCCTAACCCTAACTCTAAACCTTAACCTAACCCTAACCCCAACCCTCACCCTTACCCTTACCATTACCCTAACCCTAAACCTAACCCTAATTGTTACCCTTACCCTAACCCTAACCCTAACCCTAACCCTAACACTAAACTAACCCTTACCCTAAACATAACCCTAACCCTTACACTAAACCTAACCCTAACTATAACCCTAACACTTACCCTTACCCTAACACCTACGCTAACCCTAACCCTAACCCTTACTCTTATCCTAACCCTAACCCTAACCCTAAACTTATACTTAACCCTAACCCTAACCCTAACCCTTACCCTAACCCTAACCCTAATCCTAACTCTAACCCTTACCCTTGCCTAACCCTAACCCTAACCCTAAGCCTAAAACTAACCTTACCTTAACCCTAACCCTTACCCATATCCTAACCCTAACCCTAACCCTAACACTTACCCTTACCCTAACCCCTACCCTAACCCTAACCCTAACCCTAAACCTTAACCTAACCCTAACCCTAACCCTAACCCTTACGCTTAACCTAACCCTAACCCTAACACTAACAGTAAAACTTACCCTTACCATAACCCTAACCCTAACCCTAACACTAAAACTTACCCTTACCCTAAACATAACCCTAACCCTTACCCTAAACCTAATCCTAACCCTAACTCTAACCCTCACACTTACCCTAACAATAAACCTAAATCTTACCCTAACCCTAACCCTAACCCTAAACTTACCCTAACCCTAACCATAACCCTAACCCTAACCTTAACCCTAACCCTAACCCTTGCCCTTACCCTAAACCTAACCCTAATCCTAACACTAACCCTAACCCTAACCCTAAACATAACCCTTACCCTAACCCTAACCCTAAACTAAACCCTAACCCTAACCCAAACCCTCACCTCTAACCCTAACCCTAAATCTAACCCTTACCCTTACTCTAACCCTAACCCTAACGCTAACACTTACCCTTCCCCTAAACCCTACCGTAACCCTCACCCTAATCCTAACCCTAAACCTAACCCTTACACTTACCCTAACCCTAAACCTATCCCTAACCCTAACCCTAACCCTTACCCTTGCCCTAAACCTAACCCTCACCCTCACCCTAAACCCTACCCTTACCCTAAACCTAACCCGAACCCTTACCCTAAACCTAACCCTAATCCTAACCCTTAACCTTACCTTAACATTAATCCTAACCCTAACCTTTCCGCTAACCCTAACCATAATCCTAACCCTAAACCTAACCCTTACCCTAAACTTAACCCTAAACCTAACCCTAACTCTAACCATAACCCTAACCATTACCCAAACCCTAACCCTAATCCTACCCCTAACCCTTACCCTTACCCTAACCCTAGCCCTAAACCTAAACATAAACCTAACCCTAACCTTAACTTTAACCCTCAACCTTACCCTTACTCTAACCCTACCCCTAACCCTAACCCTTAAA
>NW_028327625.1:160000-177588 GCF_031878675.1 Megascapheus bottae | reverse complement strand
TGGTTATGGTTTGGATAAGGGTAAGGGTTAGGGTTAGGGTTAGGTTTAGATTTACGGTTAGGGTTAGGGTAAGTGTAAGTGTTAGGGTTAGGATTAGGTTTAGGTTTAGCGTTAGGGTTAGGGTAAAGATAAGGGTTATGGTTAGAGTTTGGGTTAGGGTTAAGTTTAGGGTTAGTGTTAGGGTTAGGGTCAGGGTTAGGGTTAAGGGGTTAGGGTAAGGGTAAGAGTTAGGGTAAGGATAAGGGTTAGGGAAGGGTTAGGGTTAGGGTTAGGTTTAGGGTTAGGGTTAGTGTTAGGGTTTGGGTAAGGGTAAGTGTTAGGGTTAGGGTTAGGTTTAGGGTTAAGTTTAGGTTTAGTGTTAGGGTAAGTGTAAGTGTTAGGTTAGGGTTAGGGTTAGGGTAAGGGTTAGGGTAAAGTTTAGGGTTACGGTGAGGGGTTATGGTTATGGTTATGGTTTGGATAAGGGTAAGGGTTAGGGTTAGGTTTAGCTTTAGATTTAGGGTTAGGGTTAGTGTAAGTGTAAGGGTTAGGGTTAGGGTTATGTTTAGATTTAGGGTTAGGGTAAAGATAAGGGTTATGGTTAGAGTTTGGGTTAGGGTTAAGTTTAGGGGTAGTGTTAGGGTTAGGGTCAGGGTTAGGGTTAGGGGTTAGGGTAAGGGTAAGGGTTAGGGTAAGGATAAGGGTTAGGGAAGGGTTAGGGTTAGGGTTAGGGTTAGGGTAAGGGTAAGTGTTAGGTTAGGGTTAGGGTTAGGGTTAGGATTAGGTTTAGGGTTAGGGTTATGGTAAGTGTAAGGGTTAGGGTTATGGTAAGTGTTAGGGTTAGGGTTAGGGTAAGGCTAAGTGTTAGGGTTAGGGTTAGGGTTAGGGTAAGGTTAAGGGTTAGTGTTAGAGTTAGGGTTAGTTTTAGGTTATGGTTAGGGTTAGGGTTACGATAAGGGTAACTGTTAGGGTTAGGGTTAGGGTAACGGTAAGTGTTAGGGATAGGGTTAGGATTAAGTTTAGGGTTAGGTTTAGGCTTAGTTTTAGGGTTAGGGTAAGGGTTAGGGTTAGGGTTAGGGTTAGAGTTAGGGTTAGGTTTAGGGTTAGGGCTAAGTTTAGGGTTAGGGTTTAGTGTTAGGGTTAGGTTTAGGGTGAAGGTAAGGGTAATGTTTAGGGTTAGTTTTAGGTTAGGGTTAGGGTTAGGGTTAGGTTAAGGGTAACTGTTAGGGTTAGGTTTAGGGTAAGGGTAAGTGTTAGGGATAGGGGTTAGGATTAAGTTTAGGGTTAGTTTTAGGCTTAGTTTTAGGGTTAGGGTAAGGGTTAGGGTTAGGGTTTGGGGTTAGAGTTAGGGTTAGGTTTATGGTTAGGTCTAAGATTAGGGTTAGGGGTTAGTGTTAGTGTTAGGTTTAGGGTGAGGGTAAGGGTAATGTTTAGGGTTGTAAGGGTTAGGGTTAGGGTTATAGTTAAGGTAAGGGTAAAGGTTAGGGTTCGGGTTAGGGTTAGGTTTACGGTTAGGTTTAGGGTTAGGTTTAGGGTAAGGGTAAGGTTTAGGGTTAGGGTTAGGATTAGGGTTAGGGTTAGGGTTAGGGTTAGGGTTAGGCTTAGGGTTAGGGTTAGGGTAAGGATAAGTGTTAGGGTTAGGGTTAGGGTTAGGTTAGGGTAAGGGTATGGGTTAGGGTTAGGATTAGGGTTAGGGTTAGGATAAGAGTTAGGGTTAGGGTTAGGGTTAGGGTTAGGGTAAGGGTTAGGGTTAGGGTGAGGGTTAGGTTTAGGGTTAGGGTTACGGTGAGGTTTAGGGTTAGGGTGAGAGTAAGTGTTAGAGTTAGGTTTAGGTTTAGGGTTAGAGTTAGGATACGAGTAAGGTTTAGGGTTAGGGTTAGGGTTAGGTTTAGGGTTAGGGGTTAGTGCTAGGGTTGGAGTTAGGGTTAGGTTTAGGGTTAAGGTTAGGGCAAGGCTAAGGGTTAGGGTTAGGGTTAGGGTTAGGTTTAGGGTTAGGGTTAGGGTTAGGTTTAGTGTTAGGGTTAGGATTAGGGAAAGGGTTAGGGTTAGGTTAAGGGTTAGTGTGGGTTAGGGTTAGGGTTAGGTTTAGTGTTAGGGTTAGGGAAATGTAGGGGTTAGGGTTAGGGTTAGGGTTAGGGTTCGAGTTCGGGTTAGGGTTAGGGTTAGGGTTAGGGTAAGGGTTAGGGTTAGGGTTAGGGTAAGGGTAATTGTTAGGGTTAGGGTTAGATTTAGGGTTACGGTAAGGGTAAGGGTTAGGGTTAGGGTTAGGGTTAGGATTAGGTTTAGGGTTAGGTTTAGGGTTAGGGTTAGTGTTAGGGTTTGGGTAAGGGTAAGTGTTAGCGTCAGGGTTAGGGTTAGGGTTAGGGTTAGGATAAGGGTAAGGGTTAGGGTCAAGGTTAGGGTTAGGGATAGGGGTTATGGTTATGGTTATGGTTTGGATAAGGGTAAGGGTTAGGGTTAGGGTTAGGTTTCGATTTAGGGTTAGGGTTAGGGTAAGTGTAAGGGTTAGGGTTAGGGTTAGGTTTAGCGTTAGGGTTAGGGTAAAGATAAGGGTTATGGTTAGAGTTTGGGTTAGGGTTAAGTTTAGGGTGTAGTGTTAGGGTTAGGGTCAGGGTTAGGGTTAGGGGTTAGGGTAAGGGTAAGGGTTAGAGTTAGGGTAAGGATAAGGGTTAGGGAAGGGTTAGGGTTAGGGTTAGGGTTAGGGTAAGGGTAAGTGTTAGGGTTAGGGTTAGGGTTAGGGTAAGGTTAAGGGTTAGTGTTAGAGTTAGGGTTAGTTTTAGGTTAGGGTTAGGGTTAGGGTTAGGATAAGGGTAACTGTTAGGGCTAGGGTAAGGGTAAGTGTTAGGGATAGGGTTAGGATTAAGTTTAGGGTTAGGTTTAGGCTTAGTTTTAGGGTTAGGGTAAGGGTTAGGGTTAGGGTTAGGGGTTATAGTTAGGGTTAGGTTTAGGGTTAGGGCTAAGTTTAGGGTTAGGGGTTAGTGTTAGGGTTAGGTTTAGGGTGAAGGTAAGGGTAATGCTTAGGGTTAGGGGTTAGAGTTAGGGTTAGGGTTAGGGTTAAGATAAGGGTAAGGGTTAGGGTTCGGGTTAGGGTTAGGTTTACGGTTAGCTTTAGGGTTAGGTTTAGGGTAAGGGTAAGGTTTAGGGTTAGGGTTAGGTTTAGGGTAAGTGTAAGGTTTAGGGTTAGGGTAAGTGAAAGGGTTAGGCTTAGGGTTAGGGTTAGGTTTAGGCTTAGGGTTAGGGTTAGGGTAAGGATAAGGGTTAGGGAAGGGTTAGGGTTAGGGTTAGGGTGAGGGTTTGGGTTAGGATTAGGGGTTAGTGTTCTGGTTAGGGTTGGGGTTAGGGTAAGGTTTAGGGTTAAGGGTTAGGGTAAGGGTTAGGTTTAGGGTTAGGGTTAGGGTAAGGATAAGCCTTAGGGTTAGTGTTATTGTTAGGGTTAGGGTAGGGGTTAGGGTTAGGGTTAGGGTTAGGGTAAGGGTTAGGGTTAGGGTAAGGGTAAGTGTTAGGTTAGGGTAAGGGTTAGGTTAGGGTAAGGGTATGGTTAGGGTTAGGGTTAGGGTTAGGTAAGAGTTAGGGTTAGGGTTAGGTTAAGGGTTAGGTAAGTAGGGTAGGTTAGGGTTAGGGTGAGGTTATAGGTTAGGTTAGGGTTACGGTAAGGTCTAGGTTTAGGGTGAGAGTAAGTGTTAGGGTTAGAGTTTAGGTTTAGGGTTAGGATTAGGATACGAGTAAGGTTTAGGTTAGGGTTAGGGTTAGGGATATGTAGGAGTTAGGGTTAGGGTTAGGGTTAGGGTTCGGGTTCGGGTTAGGGTTAGGGTTAGGTTAGGGTAAGGTTAGGGTTAGGGTTAGGTAAGGGTAAGTTTTAGGGTTAGGGTTAGGGTTACGGTGAGGTCTAGTTTTAGGGTGAGAGTAAGTGTTAGGGTTAGGTTAGGTTTAGGGTTAGGGTTAGGATACGAGTAAGGTTTAGGTTTAGGGTTCGGGTTCGGGTTAAGGGTTAGGGTTAGGGTTCGGGTAAGGGTTTAGGGTAAGGGTTAGGGTTAGGGTTAGGGTTAGGGTTACTGTGAGGTCTATGGTTAGGGTGAGAGTAAGTGTTAGGGTTAGGTTTAGGTTTAGGGTTAGGGTTAGGGTTAGGGTAAGGGTGAGGTAGGGTTAGGGTGAGGGGGTTAGGGTTAGGGTTAGGGTTAGTTAGGGTTACTGTGAGGTCTATGGTTAGGGTGAGAGTAAGTGTTAGGGTTAGGTTTAGGTTTAGGGGTTAGGGTTAGGATACGAGTAAGGTTTAGGTTAGGGTTCGGGTTCGGGTTAGGGATATGTAGGGGTTAGGGTTAGGGTTAATGTCAGGGTTAGGGTTAGGGGTTAGGGTAAGGGTAAGAGTTAGGGTAAGGATTAAGGGTTAGGGAAGGGTTAGGGTTAGGGTTAGGTTTAGGGTTAGGGTTAGTGTTAGGGTTTGGGTAAGGGTAAGTGTTAGGGTTAGGGTTAGGTTTAGGTTAAGTTTAGGTTTAGGGTTAGGGTAAGTGTAAGTGTTAGGTTAGGGTTAGGGTTAGGGTAAGGGTTAGGTAAAGTTTAGGGTTACGGTGAGGGTTATGGTTATGGTTATGGTTTGGATAAGGGTAAGGGTTAGGGTTAGGTTTAGCTTTAGATTTAGGGTTAGGGTTAGTGTAAGTGTAAGGGTTAGGGTTAGGGTTAGGGTTAGGTTAAGGGTAACTGTTAGGGTTAGGTTTAGGGTAAGGGTAAGTGTTAGGGATAGGGTTAGGATTAAGTTTAGGGTTAGTTTTAGGCTTAGTTTTAGGGTTAGGGTAAGGGTTAGGGTTAGGGTTTGGGGTTAGAGTTAGGGTTAGGTTTATGGTTAGGTCTAAGATTAGGGTTAGGGGTTAGTGTTAGTGTTAGGTTTAGGGTGAGGGTAAGGGTAATGTTTAGGGTTAGGGGTTAGAGTAAGGGTTAGGGTTAGGGTTATGGTTAAGGTAAGGGTAAAGGTTCAGGGTTCGGGGTTAGGGTTAGGTTTACGGTTAGGTTTAGGGTTAGGTTTAGGGGTAAGGGTAAGGTTTAGGGTTAGGATTAGGGTTAGGGTTAGGGTTAGGGTTAGGGTTAGGCTTAGGGTTAGGGTTAGGGTAAGGATAAGTGTTAGGGTTAGGGTTAGGGTTAGGTTAGGGTAAGGGTATGGGTTAGGGTTAGGATTAGGGTTAGGGTTAGGATAAGGGTTAGGGTTAGGGTTAGGGTTAGGGTAAGGGTTAGGGTTAGGGTGAGGGTTAGGTTTAGGGTTAGGGTTACTGTGAGGTTTAGGGTTAGGGTGAGAGTAAGTGTTAGAGTTAGGTTTAGGTTTAGGGTTAGAGTTAGGATACGAGTAAGGTTTAGGGTTAGGGTTAGGGTTAGGTTTAGGGTTAGGGGTTAGTGCTAGGGTTGGAGTTAGGGTTAGGTTTAGGGTTAAGGTTAGGGCAAGGCTAAGGGTTAGGGTTAGGGTTAGGGTTAGGTTTAGGGTTAGGGTTAGGGTTAGGTTTAGTGTTAGGGTTAGGATTAGGGAAAGGGTTAGGGTTAGGTTAAGGGTTAGTGTGGGTTAGGGTTAGGGTTAGGTTTAGTGTTAGGGTTAGGGAAATGTAGGGGTTAGGGTTAGGGTTAGGGTTAGGGTTCGAGTTTGGGTTAGGGTTAGGGTTAGGGTTAGGGTAAGGGTTAGGGTTAGGGTTAGGGTAAGGGTAATTGTTAGGGTTAGGGTTAGATTTAGGGTTACGGTAAGGGTAAGGGTTAGGGTTAGGGTTAGGGTTAGGATTAGGTTTAGGGTTAGATTTAGGGTTAGGGTTAGTGTTAGGGTTTGGGTAAGGGTAAGTGTTAGCGTCAGGGTTAGGGTTAGGGTTAGGGTTAGGATAAGGGTAAGGGTTAGGGTCAAGGTTAGGGTTAGGGATAGGGGTTATGGTTATGGTTATGGTTTGGATAAGGGTAAGGGTTAGGGTTAGGGTTAGGTTTAGATTTACGGTTAGGGTTAGGGTAAGTGTAAGTGTTAGGGTTAGGATTAGGTTTAGGTTTAGCGTTAGGGGTTAGGGTAAAGATAAGGGTTATGGTTAGAGTTGGGTTAGGGTTAAGTTTAGGGTTAGTGTTAGGGTTAGGGTCAGGGTTAGGGTTAGGGGTTAGGGTAAGGGTAAGAGTTAGGGTAAGGATAAGGGTTAGGGAAGGGTTAGGGTTAGGGTTAGGTTTAGGGTTAGGGTTAGTGTTAGGGTTTGGGTAAGGGTAAGTGTTAGGGTTAGGGTTAGGTTTAGGGTTAAGTTTAGGTTTAGTGTTAGGGTAAGTGTAAGTGTTAGGTTAGGGTTAGGGTTAGGGTAAGGGTTAGGGTAAAGTTTAGGGTTACGGTGAGGGGTTATGGTTATGGTTATGGTTTGGATAAGGGTAAGGGTTAGGGTTAGGTTTAGCTTTAGATTTAGGGTTAGGGTTAGTGTAAGTGTAAGGGTTAGGGTTAGGGTTAGTGTTAGGTTTAGCGTTAGGGTTAGGGTAAGGATAAGGGTTATGGTTAGAGTTTGGGTTAGGGTTAAGTTTAGGGTTAGTGTTAGGGTTAGGGTCAGGATTAGGGTTAGGGTTAGGGTAAGGGTTAGGGTTAGGGTTAGGGTAAGGTTTAGGGATAGAGTTAGGGTTAGGGTTGGGGTTAGGGTTATGGTAAGTGTAAGGGTTAGGGTAAGGGTTAGGGTTAGGGTTAGGGTTAGGATTAGGTTTAGGGTTAGGGTTATGATAAGTGTAAGGGCTAGGGTTAGGGTAAGTGTTAGGTTTAGGGGTTAGGGTAAGGGTAAGTGTTAGGGTTAGGGTTAGGGTAAGGTTAAGGTTACTGTTAGAGTTAGCGTTACTTTTGGGTTAGGGTTAGGGTTAGGGTTAGGTTAAGGGTAACTGTTAGGGTTAGGGTTATGGTAAGGGTAAGTGTTAGGGATAGGGTTAGGATTAAGTTTAGGGTTAGGTTTAGGCTTAGTTTTAGGGTTAGGGTAAGGGTTAGGGTTAGGGTTAGGGGTTAGAGTTAGGGTTAGGTTTATGGTTAGGTCTAAGTTTAGGGTTAGGGGTTAGTGTTAGGGTTAGGTTTAGGGTGAGGGTAAGGGTAATGTTTGGCGTTAGGGGTTAGAGTATGTGTTAGGGTTAGGGTTATGGTTAAGGTAAGGGTAAAGTTTAGGGTTCGGGTTAGGGTTAGGTTTACGGTTAGGTTTAGGGTTAGGTTTACTGTAAGGTTAAGGTTTAGGGTTAGGATTAGGGTTAGGGTTAGGGTTAGGCTTAGGCTTAGGGTTAGGGTTAGGGTAAGGATAAGTGTTAGGGTTAGGGTTACAGTTAGGTTAGGGTAAGGGTATGGGTTAGGGTTAGGATTAGGGTTAGGGTTAGGATAGAGGGTTAGGGTTAGGGTTAGGGTTAGGGTAAGGGTTAGGGTTAGGGTGAGGGTTAGGTTTAGGGTTAGGGTTACAGTGAGGTTTAGGGTTAGGGTGGGAGTAAGTGTTAGGATTAGGTTTAGGTTTAGGGTTAGAGTTAGGATACGAGTAAGGTTTAGGGTTAGGTTTAGGGTTAGGTTTAGGGTTAGGGGTTAGGGCTAGGGTTGGAGTTAGGGTTAGGTTTAGGGTTAAGGTTAGGGCAAGGCTAAGGGTTAGGGTTAGGGTTAGGGGTTAGGTTTAGGGTTAGGGTTAGGGTTAGGGTTAGGTTTAGTGTTAGGGTTAGGATTAGGGAAAGGGTTAGGGTTAGGATAAGGGTTAGTGTTGGCGTTAGGGTTAACGTTAGAGTTAGGGTTAGGGTTAGGGGTTAGGGTTAGTGTTAGGGTAAGGGTAAGGTTTAGGGTTAGGGTTAGGCTAAGGGTAAGGGTTAGGATTAAGTTTAGGGTTAGGGTTAGGGGTAGGGTTAGTGTAAGGGTTAGGGGTTAGGGTCAGGGTTAGGGTTAGGGTAAGGGTAAGTGTTTAGGTTTAGGGTTAGGGTTATGGTTAGGGAAATGTTAGGGTTAGGGTTAGGGTTCGGGTTAGGGTTAGGGTTAGGGTAAGAGTTAGGGTTAGGGTTAGGGTAAGGGTAATTGTTAGGGTTAGGGTTAGGTTAAGGGTTAGGGTAAGGGTAAGGTTAGGGTTAGGGTTAGGGTTAGGATTAGGTTTAGGGTTAGGTTTAGGGTTAGGGTTAGTGTTAGGGTTTGGGTAAGGGTAACTGTTAGCGTCAGGGTTAGGGTTAGGGTTAGGATAAGGGTAAGGGTTAGGGTCAAGTTTAGGGTTAGGGTTAGGGGTTATGGTTATGGTTATGGTTGTGGATAAGGGTAAGGGTTAGGGTTAGGGTTAGGTTTCGATTTAGGGTTAGGGTTAGGGTAAGTGTAAGGGTTAGGGGTTAGGGTTAGGTTTAGCGTTAGGGTTAGGGTAAAGATAAGGGTTATGGTTAGAGTTTGGGTTAGGGTTAAGTTTAGGGGTAGTGTTAGGGTTAGGGTCAGGGTTAGGGGTTAGGTAGGGTTAGGGGTAAGGGTAAGGGTTAGGGTTAGGGTAAGGATAAGGGTTAGGGAAGGGTTAGGGTTAGGGTTAGGGTTAGGGTAAGGGTAAGGTTTAGGGTTAGGGTTAGGGTTAGGGTTAGGATTAGGTTTAGGGTTAGGGTTTTGGTAAGTGTAAGCGTTAGGGTTATGGTAAGTGTTAGGGTTAGGGTTAGGGTAAGGGTAAGTGTTAGGGTTAGGGTTAGGTTAGGGTAAGGTTAAGGGTTAGTGTTAGAGTTAGGGTTAGTTTTAGGTTAGGGTTAGGGTTAGGGTTAGGATAAGGGTAACTGTTAGGGTTAGGGTAAGGGTAAGTGTTAGGGATAGGGTTAGGATAAAGTTTAGGGTTAGGTTTAGGCTTAGTTTTAGGGTTAGGGTAAGGGTTAGGGTTAGGGTTAGGGGTTATAGTTAGGGTTAGGTTTAGGGTTAGGGCTAAGTTTAGGGTTAGGGGTTAGTGTTAGGGTTAGGGTTAGGGTGAAGGTAAGGGTAATGTTTAGGGTTAGGGGTTAGAGTTAGGGTTAGGGTTAGGGTTAAGATAATGGTAAGGGTTAGGGTTCGGGTTAGGGTTAGGTTTACGGTTAGCTTTAGGGTTAGGTTTAGGGTAAGGGTAAGGTTTAGGGTTAGGGTTAGGTTTAGGGTAAGTGTAAGGTTTAGGGTTAGGGTAAGTGAAAGGGTTAGGCTTAGGGTTAGGGTTAGGTTTAGGCTTAGGGTTAGGGTTAGGGTAAGGATAAGGGTTAGGGAAGGGTTAGGGTTAGGGTTAGGGTGAGGGTTTGGGTTAGGATTAGGGGTTAGTGTTCTGGTTAGGGTTGGTGTTATTGTTAGGGTTAGGGTAGGTGGTTAGGGTTAGGGTTAGGGTTAGGGTAAGGGTTAGGGTTAGGGTAAGGGTAAGTGTTAGGGTTAGGGTAAGGGTTAGGTTAGGGTAAGGGTATGGGTTAGGGTTAGGGTTAGGGTTAGGTAAGAGTTGGGTTAGGGTTAGGGTTAGGGTTAGGGGTAAGGGTTAGGATTAGGGTTAGGGTGAGGGTTCGGGTTAGGGTTAGGGTTAGGGGTTAGGGTAAGGGTTAGGGTTAGGGTTAGGGTAAGGGTAAGTTTTAGGGTTAGGGTTAGGGTTACGGTGAGGTCTAGTTTAGGGTGAGAGTAAGTGTTAGGGTTAGGTTTAGGTTTAGGGTTAGGGTTAGGATACGAGTAAGGTTTAGGTTAGGGTTCGGGTTCAGGTTAGGGTTAGGGTTAGGGTTCGGGTAAGGGTTAGGGTAAGGGTTAGGGTTAGGGTTAGGTTTAGGGTTACTGTGAGGTCTATGGTTAGGGTGAGAGTAAGTGTTAGGTTTAGGTTTAGGTTTAGGGTTAGGGTTAGGGGTTAGGTAAGGGTTAGGGTAAGGGTTAGGGTTAGGGTTAGGGTTAGGGTAAGGGTTAGGTTTAGGGTTAGGATTAGGTTTAGGGTTAGGGTTAGGGTTAGGGTTAGGGTTAGGTTGTGGGTTAGGGTTAGGTTAAGGTTAGGGATAGGGTTAGGGTTAGGGTTAGGATTAGGTTTAGGGTTAGGGTTAGGGTTAGGGTAAGGGTTAGGGTTAGGGTTAGGTTAAGGGTAAGGGTTAGGGTTAGGGTTAGGGTTAGGTTAGGGTAAGGGTATGGGTTAAGGTTAGGGTTAGGGTTAGGGTAAGGATTAGGGTTAGGGTTA
The DNA here is from genome assembly GCF_031878675.1 of Megascapheus bottae. Classification (NCBI taxonomy): domain Eukaryota; kingdom Metazoa; phylum Chordata; class Mammalia; order Rodentia; family Geomyidae; genus Megascapheus; species Megascapheus bottae. The sequence goes on along the minus strand of NW_028327625.1, from coordinate 167,512 downwards.
GGGTTAGGGTGAGGTTTAGGGTTAGGGTTAGGGTTACGGTATGGTTTAGGGTTAGGTTGAGAGTAAGTGTTAGGGTAAGGTTTAGGTTTAGGGTTAGGGTTAGGATACGAGTAAGGTTTAGGGTTAGGGTTAGGGTTAGGGTTAGGGGTTAGGGTTAGGGTTAGGGGAAGGGTTAGGGTTAGGGTTAGGGTTAGGGTGAGGGTTAGGGTTGGGTTAGGGTTAGGGTTACGATGAGGTTTAGGGTTAGGTTGAGAGTAAGTGTTAGGGTTAGGTTTAGGTTTAGGGTTAGGGTTAGGATATGAGTAAGGTTTAGGGTAAGGGTTAGGGTTAGGGTTAGGTTTAGGGTTAGTGGGCTAGGGTTGGAGTTAGGTTTAGGTTCAGGGTTAGGGTTAGGGAAAGGCTAAGGGTTAGGGTTAGGGTTAGGGTTAGGTTTAGGGTTAGGTTCAGTGTTAGGGTTAGGATTAGGGAAAGGGTTAGGGTTAGGACAAGGGTTAGTGTTAGCGTTAGGGTTAAGATTAGAGTTAGGGTTAGAGTTAAAGTAAGGGTCAGGGTTAGGATTAGGTTTACGGTTAGGGGTTAGGGTTAGTGTTAGGGTAAGGGTAAGGTTTAGGGTTAGGGTTAGGCTAAGGGTAAGGGTTAGGGTTAAGTTTAGGGTTAGGGGTAGGGGTAGGGTTAGTGTAAGGTTAGGGTTAGGGTCAGGGTTAGGGTTAGGGTAAGGGTAAGTGTTAGGTTTAGGGTTAGGGTTAGGGTTAGGGAAATGTAGGGGTTAGGGTTAGGGTTAGGGTTAGGGTTAGGTGTTAGGGTTAGTGTAAGGGTTAGGGTTAGGGTTAGGGGTGAGGGTTAAGGTTAGGTTTAGGGTTAGGGTTAGGGTTATGTTTAGGTTTAGGGTTAGGATAAGGGTAAGGGTTAGGGTAAGGATAATGGTTAGGGTTAGGGTTAGGTTTAGGGTTAGGGTTAGGGTTAGGTTTAGGGTTAGGATTAGGGTAGGGGTAAGGGTTAGTTTGAGGGTTAGGGTTAGGGTAAGGGTTCATGTTAGGACTAGTGTTAGGGTTAGGTTTAAGCTTAGGGTTAGGGTTAGGGTTAGTGGTTAGGGTTAGGGTAAGGTTAGGGATAGGGTGAGAGTTAGGTTTAGAGTAAGGGTAAGTGTGAGGGTTAGGGTTAGGTTTAGAGTTAGGGTTTAGGGTTAGGGTTAGGGTTAGGGTAAGGGTAAGTGTTAGGGTTAGGGTTAGGTTTAGGTTAGGTTAAGCGTATGGGTTAGGATTAGGGTTAGGTTTAGGGTTAGAGTAAGGGTTTGGGTTAGTGATAGGGTTAGGGGTTAGGGTTAGGTTTAGGGTTAGGCTTAGGGTTAGGATAAGGGTAAGGGTTAGGGTTATTGTTAGGGTTATTGATTAGGGTTAAGGTAAGGTTAGGATTAGGGTCAGGGTTAGGGTTAGGGTAAGGGTAAGTTTGAGGGTTAGTGTTAGGGTTAGCGTTAGGGTTAGGGTAATGGTTAGGGTTAGGGTTAGTGTTAGAGTTAGGGTTAAGGTTAGGGTTAGGGTTAGGGTTACGTTAGTGTTAGGGGTTAGGATTAGGGTTAGGGTAAGGGTAAGGTTTAGGGTTAGGGTTAGGGTTAGGGTAAGGGTAATGTTTAGGGTAAGGATAAGGGTAAGTGTTAGATTTAGGGTTCGGGTTAGAGGTTAGGGTTACGGTTAGCGTAAAGGTAAGGTTTTTGGTTAGGGTTAGGGTTAGGGGTTAGGGTTAGGGTTAGGGTAAGAGTTAGGGCTAGGGTAAGGGTTAAGGTTAGGTTTAGGGTTAGGGTTAGGGTTAGGGGTTAGGGTTAGGGTTAGAGTAAGGGTTAGGGTTAGGGTTAGGGGTTAGATTAAGGTTAGGTTTAGGGTTAGGGTTAGGGTAAGGTTTAGGGTTAGGATTAGGGTAAGGGTAAGGGTTAGTGTTAGGGTTAGGGTTAGGGTAAGGGTTAGGGTTAGGGTTAGTGTTAGGGTTAGGTTTAAGGTTAGGGTTAGGTTTCGGGTTAGGGTTAGGGTTAGGGATTAGGGTTAGGGTTAGGGTAAGGATAAGGTTTAATGTTAGGGTTAGGTGTAGGGTTAGGGGTTAGGGTTAGGGTTAGGGAAACGTAAGTTTTAGGGTTAGGGTAAGGGTAAGGGTTAGGGTTAGGGTTAGGGTTAGGAGTTAAAGTTAGGGTTAGGCTAAGGTTAAGGTTTAGGGTTAGGGTAGGGTTGGGGGTTAGGGTTAGGGTTACAGTAAGTGTTAGGGTTAGGGTAAGGGTTAGTGTTAGGTTTAGGGTAAGGGTAAGGTTTAGGGTTAGGGTTAGGGTTAGGGTAAGGGTAAGGGTTAGGGTTAGGGTTAGGGTTAGGGTTAGGTTTGGGTTTAGGATTAGGGTAAGGGTATGGTTAGGGTTGGGGATAGGGTTATGGTTGGGTTTAGGCTAAGGTTTAGGGTTATTAAGTTTTGGGGGAGGGTTAGGGTTAGGGTTATGGTAAGGGTTAGGGTTAGGGAAATGTTAGGGTTAGGGTTAGGGTTGGGGTTAGAGTTAGGGTTAATGTTAGGGCAAAGGTAAGCCTTAGGGTTTGGTTTAGGGTTGGGGTTAAGGTTAGTGTTAGGGATAGGGTAAGTGTAAGGTTTAGGGTTAGGGTCAGGGTTAGGGTAATGGTTATGGTTAGGGTTAGGTTAGGCTGAGCGTTAGGGATAGGGTTAGGGTTAGGGTTAGGGTTAGGGTCAGGGTTAGGGTTAGGGTTAGGGGTTATTGTTTGGTAAGGGTAAGGGTAAGGTTTAGAGTTAGGGTTAGGGTTAGGGGTTAGGGTTAGTGTTAGGGTTAGGTTTAGGGTTAGGGTTAGGGTTAAGGTTAGGGTTAGGGTTAGGTTTGGGGTTAGGGTTAGGTTAAGTGCAAGGGTTAGGGTTAGTTTTAGGGGTAGGGTTAGGGTTAGGGTTAGGTTTGGGGTTAGGGTTAGGTTAAGTTTAAGGGTTAGGGTTAGGGTTAGGGTTAGGGTTAGGGTTAGGGTCAGGGTTAGGGTTAGGGTTAGGGGTTAATGTTAGGGTAAGGGTAAGGGTAAGGTTTTGGGTTAGGGTTAGGGTTAGGGGTTAGGGTTAGGGTTAGGGTTAGGTTTAGGGTTAGGGTTAGGGTTAGGGTTAGGTTTCGGGTTAGGGTTAGGTTAAGTGTAAGGGTTAGGGTTAGGGGTAGGGTTCGGTTTGGGGTTAGGGTTAGGGTAAGGGTAAGGTTTAGGGTAAGGATAAGGGTTAGGGTTAGGTTTAGGTTTAGGGTTAGGGTTAGGGTTAGGTTTAGGGTTAGGGTTAGGGTAGGGGTAAGGGTTAGTTTGAGTTTTAGGGTTAGGGTAAGTGTTCGGGTTAGGGTTAGTGTTAGGGTTAGAGTTAAAGTTAGGTTTAGGGTAAGGGTAAGGTTTAGGGTTAGGGTTAATGTTAGGTTTAGGGTAAGGGTAAGGTTTAGGGTTAGGGTTAGGGTTAGGGTTTAGGGTTAAGGTTAGGGTTTAGGGTTAGTGTTAGGGTTAGTTTTAGGGATAAGGTGAGGCTTAGGGTTAGGGTTAGGGTAAGGATAAGGGTTAGGGTTAGTGTTAGGGTTAGGTGTTAGGGTTAGGGTTAGGGGATAGGTTTAGGGTTAGGGGTTAGGGTTCAGGTAGGGTTGGGGTTAGGGTAAGTGTTAGGGTTAGGGTTAGGGTAAGGGTTAGGGTTAGGGTTAGGGTTATGGTAAGGGTAAGCATTAGGGTTAGTGTTAGGGTTAGGGTTAGGGTTAGGGGTTAGGGTTAGGGTTAGGGTTAGGGTAAGGGTTAGGGTTAGGGTTAGGGTAAGGGTAAGTGTTAGGGTTAGGGTAAGGGTTAGGGTTAGGGTAAGGTTAGGGTTAGGTTTAGGGTTGGGGTTAGGGTTAGGGTTAGGGTTAGGGTAAAGGTAAGCCTTAGGGTTAGGTTTAGGGTTGGGGTTAAGTTTAGGGTTAGGGATAGGGTAAGTGTAAGGGTTAGGGTTAGGTTTAGGGTTAGGGTAATGGTCATGGTTAGGGTTAGGTTAGGGTGAGCGTTAGGGATAGGATTAGGGTTAGGGTTAGGGTTAGGGTTAGGGTAAGGTTTAGGGTTAGGGTTAGGGTTATGGTAAGGGTAAGCATTAGGGTTATTGTTAGGGTTAGGGTTAGGTTAGGGGTTAGGGTTAGGGTTAGGTTTAGGGTAAGGGTTAGGGTTAGCGTTAGGGTTAGGGTAAGGGTAAGTGTTAGGGTTAGGGTAAGGGTTAGGGTTAGGGTAAGTTTAGGTTAGGGTTAGGGTTGGGGTTAGGGTTAGGGTTAGGGTTAGGGTAAAGGTAAGCCTTAGGGTTAGGTTTAGGGTTGGGGTTAAGTTTAGGGTTAGAGATAGGGTAATTGTAAGTGTTAGGGTTAGGGTTAGGGTTAGGGTAATGGTTATGGTTAGGGTTAGGTTAGGGTGAGCATTAGGCATAGGGTTAGGGTTAGGGTTAGGTTTAGGGTCAGGGTTAGGGTTAGGGTTAGGGGTTAGTGTTAGGGTAAGGGTAAGGATAAGGTTTAGGGTTAGGGTTAGGGTTAAGGTCAGGGTTAGGGTTAGGGTTAGTGGTTAGTGTTAGGGTAAGGGTAAGGGTAAGGTTTAGAGTTAGGGTTAGGGTTAGGGGTTAGGGTTAGTGTTAGGGTTAGGTTTAGGGTTAGGGTTAGGGTTAAGGTTAAGGTTAGGGTTAGGTTTAGGGTTAGGGTTAGGTTAAGTGTAAGGGTTAGGGTTAGGGTTAGGGGTAGGGTTCGCTTTGGTGTTAGGGTTAGGGTAAGTGTAACGGTTAGGGTAAGGATAATGGTTAGGGTTAGGGTTAGGTTTAGGGTTAGGGTTAGGGTTAGGTTTAGGGTTAGGATTAGGGTAGGAGTAAGGGTTGGTTTGAGGGTTAGGGTTAGGGTAAGGGTTCGGGTTAGGGTTAGTGTTAGGGTTAGGGTTAAGGTTAGGGTTAGGGTTAGGGTTAGTGGTTAGGGTTAGGGTAAGGTTAGGGTTAGGGTGAGGGTTAGGTTTATAGTTAGGGTAAGTTTGAGGGTTAGGGTTAGGGTTAGGGTTAGGGTTTAGGGTTAGGGTTAGGGTTAGCGTAAGGGTAAGTGTTAGGGTTAGGGTTAGGGTTAGGTTAGGTTAAGCGTATGGGTTAGGGTTAGGGTTAGGTTTAGGGTTAGAGTAAGGGTTTCGATTAGGGATAGGGTTAGGGGTTAGGGTTAGGTTTAGGGTTAGGCTTAGGGTTAGGATAAGGGTAAGGCTTAGGGTTATTGTTAGGGTTATTGATTAGGGTTAGGGTAAGGTTAGGGTTAGGGTCAGGGTTAGGGTTAGCGTAAGGGTAAGTGTGAGGGTTAGTGTTAGGATTAGCGTTAGGGTTAGGGTAATGGTTAGGGTTAGGTTTAATGTTAGAGTTAGGGTTAAGGTTAGGGTTAGGGTTAGGGTTACGTTAGTGTTAGGGGTTAGGTTTAGGGTTAGTATAAGTGTAAGGCTTAGGGTTAGGGTTAGGGTTAGGGTAAGGGTAAGGTTTAGGGTTAGGATAAGGGTAAGTGTTAGATTTAGGGTTCGGGTTAGAGGTTAGGGTTACGGTTAGCGTAAGGGTAAGGTTTTGGGTTAGGTTTAGGGTTAGGTTTAGGGTTAGGATTAGGGTAAGGGTAAGGGTTAGCGTTAGGGTTAGGGTTAGGGTAAGTTTTAGGGTTAGGGTTAGTATTAGGGTTAGGTTTAAGGTTAGGGTTAGGTTTCGGGTTAGGGTTAGGGTTAGGGGTTAGGTTTAGGGATAGGGTAAGGATAAGGTTTAAGGTTAGGGTTAGGTGTAGGGTTAGGGGTTATGGTTAGGGTTAGGGAAACGTAAGTTTTAGGGTTAGGGTAAGGGTAAGGGTTAGGGTTAGGGTTGGGGTTAGGGTTAGGGTTAGGGTTAGAGTAAAGGTAAGCCTTAGGGTTAGGTTTAGGGTTGGGGTTAAGTTTAGGGTTAGGGATAGGGTAAGTGTAAGGGTTAGGGTTAGGTTTAGGGTTAGGGTAATGGTTATGGTTAGGGTTAGGTTAGGGTGAGCGTTAGGGATAGGGTTAGGGTTAGGGTTAGGGTTAGGGTAAGGTTTAGGGTTAGGGTTAGGGTTATGGTAAGGGTAAGCATTAGGGTTAGTGTTAGGGTTAGGGTTAGGGTTAGGGGTAAGGGTTAGGGTTAGGTTTAGGGTAAGGGTTAGGGTTAGGGTTAGGGTAAGGGTAAGTGTTAGGGTTAGTGTAAGGGTTAGGGTTAGGGTAAGTTTAGGTTAGGGTTAGGGTTGGGGTTAGGGTTAGGGTTAGGGTTAGGGTAAAGGTAAGCCTTAGGGTTAGGTTTAGGGTTGGGGTTAAGTTTAGGGTTAGAGATAGGGTAATTGTAAGTGTTAGGGTTAGGGTTAGGGTTAGGGTAATGGTTATGGTTAGGGTTAGGTTAGGGTGAGCGTTAGCCATAGGGTTAGGGTTAGGGTTAGGTTTAAGGTCAGGGTTAGGGTTAGGGTTAGGGGTTAGTGTTAGGGTAAGGGTAAGGATAAGGTTTAGGGTTAGGGTTTGGGTTAGGGTCAGGGTTAGGGTTAGGGTTAGTGGTTAGTGTTAGTGTTAGAGTTAGGGTAAGGGTAAGTGTTAGGGTTAGTGTTAGGGTTAGGGTAAGGGTTAGGGTTAGCGTTAGGGTAAGGGTAAGTTTAAGGGTTAGGGTTATGGTTATGGTTAGGGTTAGGGTAAGGGTAAGGGATAGGGTTAGGGTTAGGGTTAGGGTTCGGATTAGGGTTAGGGTTAGGGTAATGGTTAGGGTTACGGTTAGGGTTATGGTTAATGGTTAGGGTTAGGGTTAGGTTTAGGGTTAGGGTTAGGGTTAGGTTTAGGGTTAGGATTAGGGTAGGGGTAAGGGTTAGTTTGAGGGTTAGGGTTAGGGTAAGGGTTCGGGTTAGGTTTAGTGTTAGGGTTAGGGTTAAGGTTAGGGTTAGGGTTAGGGTTAATGGTTAGGGTTAGGGTAAGGTTAGGGTTAGGGTGAGGGTTAGGGTTATAGTTAGGGTAAGTGTGAGGGTTAGGGTTAGGGTTAGGGTTAGGGTTTAGGGTTAGGGTTAGGGTTAGCGTAAGGGTAAGTGTTAGGGTTAGGGTTAGGGTTAGGTTAGGTTAAGCGTATGGGTTAGGGTTAGGGTTAGGTTTAGGGTTAGAGTAAGGGTTTGGATTAGGGATAGGGTTAGGGGTTATGGTTAGGTTTAGGGTTAGGCTTAGGGTTAGGGTAAGGGTAAGGGTTAGGGTTATTGTTAGGGTTATTGATTAGGGTTAGGGTAAGGTTAGGGTTAGGGTCAGGGTTAGGGTTAGCGTAAGGGTAAGTGTGAGGGTTAGTGTTAGGGTTAGCGTTAGGGTTAGGGTAATGGTTAGGGTTAGGTTTAGTGTTAGAGTTAGGGTTAAGGTTAGGGTTAGGGTTAGGGTTACGTTAGTGTTAGGGGTTAGGGTTAGGGTTAGTATAAGGGTAAGGCTTAGGGTTAGGGTTAGGCTTAGGGTAAGGGTAAGGTTTAGGGTTAGGATAAGGGTAAGTGTTAGATTTAGGGTT
>NW_028327625.1:110000-155000 GCF_031878675.1 Megascapheus bottae | reverse complement strand
TTAGGGTTAGCGTTAGGGTAACGGTTAGGGTTAAGTTTAGGTTTAGGGTTAGAGGTTAGTGTTAGGGTTAGGGTAAGGGTTAGTGTAAGGGTAAGGGTTAGGGTTAGGGTTAGGTTTCAGTTTAGGGTTAGGTTTAGGTTTACGGTTAGGGTTACGGTAATGGTAAGGGTTATGGTGAGGGTTAGGGTTAGGGTAAGGGTTCGGGTTAAGGTTAGTGTTAGGGTTAGGGTTAATGTTAGGGTTAGATTTAGGGTTAGGGTTAGGGGTTAGGGTTAGAGTTACGGTAAGGTTAAGGTTTAGAGTTAGGGTTAGGTTTAGGGGTTAGGGTTAGGGTTAGGGTTAGGGTTAGGTTAGGGGTTAGGGTTATGGTTAGGGTAAGGGTAAAGTTTAGGGTTAGGGTTAGGGTTAGGGGTTAGGGTTGTGGTTATGGTTAGGTTTAAGGTTAGCTTTAGGGTTAGGTTTAGGGTTAGGGTTAGGGTAAGCCTAAAGGTTAGGGTTAGGGTTAGGTTTAGGTTAAGGGTTAGGGTTAGAGTTAGGGTTAGGGTAAGAGTAAGCGTTAGGGTTAGCGATAGGGTTAGGGTTAGGGTAAAGAGTAGGGTTAGGGTTAGTGTTAGGGTTACGTTTAAGGTTAGAGTTAGGTTTAGGGTTAGGTTTAGGGTTAGGGATTAGGGTTAGGGTAAGGTTTAGGGTTAGGGTTAGTGTTAGGGTAAGGGTAAGGGTTAAGGTTAAGTTTAGGGTGAGGGTTAGGGTTAGGTTTAGGGAAGGATTAGGGTTAGGTTAAGGTTAGGGTTAGGGTTAGGGTTAGGGTTAGGGCAAGGGTAAGGGTTAGGGTTAGGATTAGGGTTAGGGTTAGGATAGGGTTAGGGTTATGGTTATGGTTAGGGTTACGGTTAGGGTTAGGGTTAGGGGAATGGTAAGGGTTAGGGTGAGGGTTAGGGTTAGATTTAGGGTTAGCGTTAGGGTTAGGGTTAGGATTGGGGTTAGGATTAGGGTAATTGTAAGGGTTAGGGTTAGGGTTAGGGTTAGGGTTAGGCTAAGGGTAAGGGTTACGGTTAAGTTTAGGGTGAGGGTTAGGGTTAGGTTTAAGACAAGGGTTAGGGTTAGGTTAAGGTTAGGGTTAGGGTTAGGGTTAGGGTTAGGGTAAGGGTAAGGGTTATGGTTATGGTTAGGGTTAGGGTTAGGTTTACGGTTAGGGTTAGGGGAATGGTAAGGGTTAGGGTGAGGGTTAGAGTTAGGGTAAGGTTTCGGGTTAAGGTTAGTGTTAGGGTTAGGGTTAAGGTTATGGTTAGATTTAGGGTTAGGGTTAGGGGTTAGGGTTAGAGTTACGGTAAGGTTAAGGTTTAGGGTTAGGGTTAGGGTTGGGAGTTAGGGTCAGGGTTAGGGTTAGGTTAGGGGTTAGGGTTATGGTTAGGGTAAGGGTAAGGTTTAGGGTTAGGGTTAGGGGTAGGGGTTAGGGTTATGGTTATGGTTAGGTTTAAGGTTAGCTTTAGGGTTAGGTTTAGGGTTAGGGTTAGGGTAAGCGTAAAGGTTAGGGTTAGGGTTAGGTTTAGGGTAAGGGTTATGTTTAGAGTTAGGGGAAGGGTTTGGGTTAGGGGTTAGGGTTCAGGTTAGCGTTGGGATTAGGGTAAGGGTTAGGGTTACAGTTAGGGTTAGGGTAAGAGTAAGCGTTAGGGTTAGCGTAAGGGTTAGGGGTAGGTTAAGGATTAGGGTTAGGGTTAGTGTTAGGGTTACGTTTAAGGTTAGAGTTAGGGTTAGGGTTAGGGTTAGGGGTTAGTTTTAGGGTAAGGTTTAGGGTTAGGGTTAGTGTTAGGGTAAGGATTAGGGTTAGGGTTAGGGTTAGGGTTAGTGTTAGGGTAAGGGTAAGGGTTAGGGTTAGGGTTAGGGTAAGGGTAGGTTTAGGGTTAGGGGTTAGAGTTAGGGTTAGGGTTAGGGTTAAGGTAAGGGTAAGGGTTAGGTTTCGGGTTAGGGTTAGGTTTACGATTAGGGTTAGGGTTAGGTTTAGGGTAAGGGTAAGGTTTAGGGTTAGGTTTAGGTTTAGGTTTAGGGTAAGGGTAAGGTTTATGGTTAGGGTTAGTGTTAGGGTAATGGTAAGGGTTAGGATTAGGGTTAAGGTTAGGCTTAGGGTTAGGTTTAGGATAAGGATAAGGGTTAGAGTTAGGGTTAGGGTTAGGGTTAGGTTGAGGGTGAGGGTTAGGTTTAGGGTTAGAGGTTAGGGTTCAGGTTAGGGTTGAGGTTAGGTAAGGGTTAGGGTTAAGTTTAGGGTAAGGGTTAGGGTTAGGAGTTAGGGTTAGGGTTAGGAATAGAGTAAGGGTTAGGGTTAGGGTTAGGGTTACGGTTAGGGTAAGGGTAAGCTTTAGGGTTAGTGTTAGAGTTAGGGTTAGGGTTAGGGTAAGGGTTAGTGTTAGGGTTAGGGTTAGGTTAAGGGTTAGGGTTAGGGTTAGGGTTAGAGTTAGGTTTAGGGTAGGGTAAAGGTAAGGGTTAGGGGTAGGGATATGGTTAGGGGTTAGGGTTAGGGTAGGGGTAGGGCAAGGGTTAGGGTTAAGTTTAGTGTTACGGTTAGGTTTAGGGTAGGATAAGGGTTAGGTTTAGGGTTAGGGTTAGGGTTAGGGGTTAGGATTAGTGTTAGGGTTAGGGTTAGGATAAGGGAAAGGGTAGGGTAAGGATTAGGGTTAGGGGTTAGGGTTAGGGTAAGGTTAGGGTTAGGGTCAGGGTTAGGGTTAGGGTAAGGGTAAGTGTGAGGGTTAGGGTTAGGGTTACGGTTAGGGTAAGGGTTAGGGTTAGGGTTAGGGTAAGCGTAAGGATTAGCTTTAGGGTTGGGGTTAGGGTTGGGGTAAGGGTTAGGGTTAGGGTTAGGTTTAGGGTGAGGGCTAGGGTTAGGGTTAGGGATTAGGTTCAGGTTAGGGTTGGGGTTAGGGTTAGTGTTAGGTTAGGGGTTAGGCTTATGGTTAGGGTAAGGGTAAGGTTTAGGGTTAGGGTTAGGGGTAGGGGTTAGGGATATGGTTATGGTTAGGTTTAAGTGTATCTTTAGGTTTAGGTTTAGGGTTAGGTTTAGGGTAAGGGTAAAGGTTAGGGTTAGGGTTAGGTTTAGGGCAAGGGTTAGGGTTAGAGTTAGGGTTAGGGTTAGGGTTAGGGTTTACGGTTCAGGTTAGCGTTGGGGTTAGGCTAAGGGTTAGGGTTACAGTTAGGATTAGGGTAAGGGTAAGCGTTAGGGTTAGCGTTAGGGTTACGTTTAGGGTAAGGGTTAGTGTTAGGGTTAGTGTTAGGGTTACGTTTAAGGTTAGAGTTAGGGTTAGGGTTAGGGTTAGGATTAGGGGTTAGGTTTAGGATTAGGGTAAGGGTAAGGTTTAAGGTTAGGGTTAGGGTTAGATTTAGGGGTTAGGGTTAGGGTTAGGAAAAGGTAAGTTATAGGGTTAGGGTAAGGCTAAGGGTTAGGGTTAGGGTTAGGTGTTAGGGTTAGGGTTAGGGGAAGGGTAAGGTTTAGGGTTAGGGTTAGGGTTAGGGGTTAGGGTTAGGGTTAGAGTAAGGGTTAAGGTTAGGGTTAGGTTTAGGGTAAGGGTAAGGTTTAGTGTAAGGGTTAGTGTTAGCGTAAGGGTTAGGGTAGGGTTAGGGTTAGGGTTAGGTTTGGGGTTAGGATTAGGGTAATTGTAAGTGTTAGAGTTAGGGTTAGGGTTAGGGTTAGGCTAACGGTAAGGGTTACGGTTAAGTTTAGGGTGAGGGTTAGGTTTAGGTTAGGGTTAGGGTTAGGGTTAGGGTAAGGGTAAGGTTTAGGGTTAGGTTTAGGGTTGGGGTTAAGTTTAGGGTTAGGGTTAGGGTCAGTGTTAGGGTTAGGGTTAGGGTTAAGGTTAGGGTTAGGGTTAGGTTTGGGGTTAAATTTAGGGTAAGGGTAAGGGTTAGTGTTAGTGTTAGGGTTAGGGTAAGGGTTAGGTTTAGGGTTAGGTTAGGGTTAAGATTAGGGTTAGGGTTAGGCTTAGTTTTAGGGTTAGGGAAAGGGTTAGGTTTAGGGTTAGGGTTAGGGGTTAGAGTTTTGGTTAGGGTTAATGTATAGGTAAGGGTTAGGGTTAGGGTTAGGTTTAGGGGTAAGGGTTAGGGTTAGGGTTAGGGTTAGGGTTAGTGTAAGGTAAGGGTTAGGGTCAGAGTTTGGGTTGGGGTAACGGTAAGTGTTAGGATTCGGTTAGGGTTAGGGTAAGGGTTAAGTTTAGGGTTAGGGTTGCGGTTAGGGTTAGGGTAAGGGTTAGTGTTAGGGTAAGGGTAAGTGTTAGGGTTAGGGTTAGGGTTGGGGTAAGGGTTAGGGTTGGGTTAGGGTTAGCATTAGGGTAACGGTTAGGTTTAGGTTTAGGTTTAGGGTTAGGGTTAGGATTAGGGTTAGGTTTAGGTTTAGGATTAGGGTTAGGGCAATGGTAAGGGTTAGGGTTAGGTTTAGGGTTTAGGTTAGGGTTAGGGTTTTGGTTAGGGTTAGGGTTAGGGAAATGGTAAGGGTTAGGGTTAGTGCTAGGTTTAGGGTTAGAGGTTAGTGTTAGGATTAGGGTTAGGGTTAGATTAAGGGTAAGGTTTAGGGTTAGGGGTTAGAGTTAGGGTTCAAGTTAGGGTTAGGGTTAGGTTTACGGTTAGGTTTAGGGTTAGGTTTAGGGTAACAGGTAGGTTTAGGGTTAGGGTTAGGTTTAGGGTATGGGTAAGGTTTAGGGTTAGGGTTAGGGTTAGGTTTAGCGTAAGGGTAATTGTTAGGGTTAGGGTTAGGGTTGGGGTAAGGGTTAGGGTTGGGTTAGGGTTAGCGTTAGGGTAACGGTTAGGGTTAAGTTTAGGTTTAGGGTTAGAGGTTAGTGTTAGGGTTAGGGTAAGGGTTAGTGTAAGGGTAAGGGTTAGGGTTAGGGTTAGGTTTCAGTTTAGGGTTAGGTTTAGGTTTACGGTTAGGGTTACGGTAATGGTAAGGGTTATGGTGAGGGTTAGGGTTAGGGTAAGGGTTCGGGTTAAGGTTAGTGTTAGGGTTAGGGTTAATGTTAGGGTTAGATTTAGGGTTAGGGTTAGGGGTTAGGGTTAGAGTTACGGTAAGGTTAAGGTTTAGAGTTAGGGTTAGGTTTAGGGGTTAGGGTTAGGGTTAGGGTTAGGGTTAGGTTAGGGGTTAGGGTTATGGTTAGGGTAAGGGTAAAGTTTAGGGTTAGGGTTAGGGTTAGGGGTTAGGGTTGTGGTTATGGTTAGGTTTAAGGTTAGCTTTAGGGTTAGGTTTAGGGTTAGGGTTAGGGTAAGCCTAAAGGTTAGGGTTAGGGTTAGGTTTAGGTTAAGGGTTAGGGTTAGAGTTAGGGTTAGGGTAAGAGTAAGCGTTAGGGTTAGCGATAGGGTTAGGGTTAGGGTAAAGAGTAGGGTTAGGGTTAGTGTTAGGGTTACGTTTAAGGTTAGAGTTAGGTTTAGGGTTAGGTTTAGGGTTAGGGATTAGGGTTAGGGTAAGGTTTAGGGTTAGGGTTAGTGTTAGGGTAAGGGTAAGGGTTAAGGTTAAGTTTAGGGTGAGGGTTAGGGTTAGGTTTAGGGAAGGATTAGGGTTAGGTTAAGGTTAGGGTTAGGGTTAGGGTTAGGGTTAGGGCAAGGGTAAGGGTTAGGGTTAGGATTAGGGTTAGGGTTAGGATAGGGTTAGGGTTATGGTTATGGTTAGGGTTACGGTTAGGGTTAGGGTTAGGGGAATGGTAAGGGTTAGGGTGAGGGTTAGGGTTAGATTTAGGGTTAGCGTTAGGGTTAGGGTTAGGATTGGGGTTAGGATTAGGGTAATTGTAAGGGTTAGGGTTAGGGTTAGGGTTAGGGTTAGGCTAAGGGTAAGGGTTACGGTTAAGTTTAGGGTGAGGGTTAGGGTTAGGTTTAAGACAAGGGTTAGGGTTAGGTTAAGGTTAGGGTTAGGGTTAGGGTTAGGGTTAGGGTAAGGGTAAGGGTTATGGTTATGGTTAGGGTTAGGGTTAGGTTTACGGTTAGGGTTAGGGGAATGGTAAGGGTTAGGGTGAGGGTTAGAGTTAGGGTAAGGTTTCGGGTTAAGGTTAGTGTTAGGGTTAGGGTTAAGGTTATGGTTAGATTTAGGGTTAGGGTTAGGGGTTAGGGTTAGAGTTACGGTAAGGTTAAGGTTTAGGGTTAGGGTTAGGGTTGGGAGTTAGGGTCAGGGTTAGGGTTAGGTTAGGGGTTAGGGTTATGGTTAGGGTAAGGGTAAGGTTTAGGGTTAGGGTTAGGGGTAGGGGTTAGGGTTATGGTTATGGTTAGGTTTAAGGTTAGCTTTAGGGTTAGGTTTAGGGTTAGGGTTAGGGTAAGCGTAAAGGTTAGGGTTAGGGTTAGGTTTAGGGTAAGGGTTATGTTTAGAGTTAGGGGAAGGGTTTGGGTTAGGGGTTAGGGTTCAGGTTAGCGTTGGGATTAGGGTAAGGGTTAGGGTTACAGTTAGGGTTAGGGTAAGAGTAAGCGTTAGGGTTAGCGTAAGGGTTAGGGGTAGGTTAAGGATTAGGGTTAGGGTTAGTGTTAGGGTTACGTTTAAGGTTAGAGTTAGGGTTAGGGTTAGGGTTAGGGGTTAGTTTTAGGGTAAGGTTTAGGGTTAGGGTTAGTGTTAGGGTAAGGATTAGGGTTAGGGTTAGGGTTAGGGTTAGTGTTAGGGTAAGGGTAAGGGTTAGGGTTAGGGTTAGGGTAAGGGTAGGTTTAGGGTTAGGGGTTAGAGTTAGGGTTAGGGTTAGGGTTAAGGTAAGGGTAAGGGTTAGGTTTCGGGTTAGGGTTAGGTTTACGATTAGGGTTAGGGTTAGGTTTAGGGTAAGGGTAAGGTTTAGGGTTAGGTTTAGGTTTAGGTTTAGGGTAAGGGTAAGGTTTATGGTTAGGGTTAGTGTTAGGGTAATGGTAAGGGTTAGGATTAGGGTTAAGGTTAGGCTTAGGGTTAGGTTTAGGATAAGGATAAGGGTTAGAGTTAGGGTTAGGGTTAGGGTTAGGTTGAGGGTGAGGGTTAGGTTTAGGGTTAGAGGTTAGGGTTCAGGTTAGGGTTGAGGTTAGGTAAGGGTTAGGGTTAAGTTTAGGGTAAGGGTTAGGGTTAGGAGTTAGGGTTAGGGTTAGGAATAGAGTAAGGGTTAGGGTTAGGGTTAGGGTTACGGTTAGGGTAAGGGTAAGCTTTAGGGTTAGTGTTAGAGTTAGGGTTAGGGTTAGGGTAAGGGTTAGTGTTAGGGTTAGGGTTAGGTTAAGGGTTAGGGTTAGGGTTAGGGTTAGAGTTAGGTTTAGGGTAGGGTAAAGGTAAGGGTTAGGGGTAGGGATATGGTTAGGGGTTAGGGTTAGGGTAGGGGTAGGGCAAGGGTTAGGGTTAAGTTTAGTGTTACGGTTAGGTTTAGGGTAGGATAAGGGTTAGGTTTAGGGTTAGGGTTAGGGTTAGGGGTTAGGATTAGTGTTAGGGTTAGGGTTAGGATAAGGGAAAGGGTAGGGTAAGGATTAGGGTTAGGGGTTAGGGTTAGGGTAAGGTTAGGGTTAGGGTCAGGGTTAGGGTTAGGGTAAGGGTAAGTGTGAGGGTTAGGGTTAGGGTTACGGTTAGGGTAAGGGTTAGGGTTAGGGTTAGGGTAAGCGTAAGGATTAGCTTTAGGGTTGGGGTTAGGGTTGGGGTAAGGGTTAGGGTTAGGGTTAGGTTTAGGGTGAGGGCTAGGGTTAGGGTTAGGGATTAGGTTCAGGTTAGGGTTGGGGTTAGGGTAAGTGTTAGGGTTAGGTTTAGGGTAAGATTTAGGGTTAGGGGTAGGGTTAGGGTTAGGGTTCGGGGTTAGGGTTACGGTTAGGGGTAGGGTTAGGGTTAGGTTTAGGGTAAGGGTAAGTTTTGGATTAGGGTTAGCGTTAGGGTTATGGTTAGGTTTGGGGTTAGGGTTACGGTAAGGGTAAGGGTTAGGGTAAGGGTGAGGGTTAGGGTTTGGGTTAGGTTTAGGGTTAGGGTTAGGGATAGGTTTAGCGTTAGGGTTAGGGTAAGGTAATGGTTAGGGTGAGGTTTAGGGTTAGGGTAAGGGTTAGGGTTAGGTTTAGGGTTAGGGTTAGGGTAATGGTAAGGGTTAGGTTTAGGTTTAGGGTTAGGGTTAGGGGTTAGGGGTTAGGGTTAGGATTAGGGTAAGGGTTAGGGTAAGGGTAAGGGTTAGGGTGAGGGTTAGGTTTCGGTTTAGGGTTAGGGTTAGGTTTACGGTTAGGGTTAGGGTAACGGTAAGGGTTAGGGTGAGGGTTAGGGTTAGGGTAAGGGTTCGGGTTAAGGTTAGTGTTAGGGTTAGGGTTAATGTTAGGGTTAGATTTAGAGTTAGGGTTAGGGGTTAGGGTTAGAGTTACGGTAAGGTTAAGGTTTAGAGTTAGGGTTAGGTTTAGGGGTTAGGGTTAGGGTTAGGGTTAGGGTTAGGTTAGGGGTTAGGGTTATGGTTAGGGTAAGGGTAAGGTTTAGGGTTAGGGTTAGGGGTAGGGGTTAGGGTTATGGTTATGGTTAGGTTTAAGTTTAGCTGTAGGGTTAGGTTTATGGTTAGGGTTAGGGTAAGCGTAAAGGTTAGGGTTAGGGTTAGGTTTAGGGTAAGGGTTAGGGTTAGAGTTAGGGTTAGGGTTAGGGTTAGGGGTTAGGGTTCAGGTTAACGTTGGGGTTAGGGTAAGGGTTAGGGTTACAGTTAGGGTTAGGGTAAGAGTAAGCGTTAGGGTTAGCCTTAGGGTTAGGGCTGGGTAAGGGGTAGGGTTAGGGTTAGTATTAGGGTTACGTTTAAGGTTAGAGTTAGGGTTAGGGTTAGGGTTAGGGTTAGGGGTTAGGGTTAGGGTAAGGTTTAGGGTTAGGGTTAGTGTTATTGTAAGGGTAAGGTTTAGGGATAGGGTCAGGGTTAAGTTTAGTGCTAGGGTAAGGGTAAGTGTTAGGGTTAGGGTTAGGGTGAGGGTTAGGTTTGGGGTTAGGATTAGGGTAATTGTAAGGGTTAGGGTTAGGGTTATGGTTAGGGTTAGGGTAAGGGTAAGGGTTTCGGTTAAGTTTAGGGTGAGGGTTAGGGTTAGGTTTAGGGCAAGGGTTAGGGTTAGGTTAAGGTTATTGTTAGGGTTAGGGTTAGGATTAGGCTAAGGGTTAGGGTTAGGTTAGAGTTAGGGTTATGCTTAGGGTTAGGGTTTGTGGTTAGGGTTAGGGGAATGGTAAGGGTTAGGTTGAGGGTTGGGGTTAGATTTAGGGTTAGGGTTAGCGTTAGAGTTAGGATTGGGGTTAGGCTTAGGGTAATTGTAAGGGTTAGGGTTAGGGTTAGGGTTATGGTTAGGGTTAGGCTAAGGTTAAGAGTTACGGTTAAGTTTAGGGTGAGGGTTAGGGTTAGGTTTAGGGCAAGGGTTAGGGTTAGGTTAAGGTTAGGGTTAGGGTTAGGGTTAGGGTTAGGTTTAGGGTAAGGGTAAGTGTTAGGGTTAGGGTTAGGGTTAGGTTTACGGTTAGGGTTAGGGGAATGGTAAGGGTTAGGGTGAGGGTTAGGGTTAGATTTAGGGTTAGGGTTAGGGTTAGGGTTAGGGTTAGGATTGGGGTTAGGATTAGGGTAATTGTAAGGGTTAAGGTTAGGGTTAGGGTTATGGTTAGGGTTAGGCTAAGGGTAAGGGTTACGGTTAAGTTTAGGGTGAGGTTTAGGGTTAGGTTTAGGGCAAGGGTTAGGTTAGGTTAAGGTTAGGGTTAGGGTTAGGGTTAGGGTTAGGGTAAGGGTAAGGGTTAGGGTTAGGGTTAGGGTTAGGGTTAGGGTTAGGTTTACGGTTAGAGTTAGGGGAATGGTAAGGGTTAGGGTGAGGGTTAGGGTTAGATTTAGGGTTAGGGTTAGGTTTAGGGTTAGGGTTAGGATTGGGGTTAGGATTAGGGTAATTGTAAGGGTTAGGGTTAGGGTTAGGGTTATGGTTAGGGTTTGGCTAAGGGTAAGGGTTACGGTTAAGTTTAGGGTGAGGGTTAGGGTTAGGTTTAGGGCAAGGGTTAGGGTTAGGTTAAGGTTAGGGTTAGGGTTAGGTTTAGGGTTAGGGTAAGGGTAAGGGTTATGGTTAGGGTTAGGGTTAGGTTTACGGTTAGGGTTAGGGGAATGGTAAGGGTTAGGGTGAGGGTTAGGGTTAGGGTAAGGGTTCGGGTTAAGGTTAGTGTTAGGGTTAGGGTTAAGGTTAGGGTTAGATTTAGGGTTAGGGTTAGGGGTTAGGGTTAGGGTTACGGTAAGGTTAAGGTTTAGGGTTAGTGTTAGGGTTAGGGGTTAGGGTTAGGATTAGGTAAGGGGTTAGGGTTATGGTTAGGGTATGGGTAAGGTTTAGGGTTAGGGTTAGGGGTAGGGTTAGGGTTATGGTTATGGTTAGGTTTAAGGTTAGGTTTAGGGTTAGGTTTAGGGTTAGGGTTAGGGTAAGCCTAAACGTTAGGGTTAGGGTTAGGTTAGGGTAAGGGTTAGGGTTAGAGTTAGGGTTAGGGTTAGGGTTAGGGGTTAGGGTTCAGGTTAGCATTGGGATTAGGGTAAGGGTTAGGGTTACAGTTAGGGTTAGGGTAAGAGTAAGCGTTAGGGTTAGCGTAAGGGTTAGGGTTAGGGAAAGGGTTAGGGTTAAAGTTAGTGTTATGGTTACGTTTAAGATTAGAGTTAGGGTTAGGGTTAGGGGTTAGGGTTAGGGTAAGTTTTAGGGTTAGGGTTAGTGTTAGGGTAAGTGTAAGGATTAGGGTTAGGGTTAGGGTTAGGGTTAGGGTTAGGGTAAGGGTAAGGGTTAGGGTTAGGGTTAGGGTAAGTGTAGGTTTAGGGTTAGGGGTTAGAGTTAGGGTTAGGTTTAGGGTTAAGGTAAGGGTAAGGGTAAGGGTTAGGTTTCGGGTTAGGGTTAGGTTTACGATTAGGGTTAGGGTTAGGTTTAGGGTAAGGGTAAGGTTTAGGGTTAGGTTTAGGGTTAGGTTTAGGGTAAGGGTAAGGTTTAGGGTTAGGGTTAGTGTTAGGGTAATGGTAAGGGTTAGGATTAGGGTTAAGGTTAGGCTTAGGGTTAGGGTTAGGATGAGGATAAGGGTTAGGGTTAGGGTTAGGGTTAGGGTTAGGTTGAGGGTGAGGGTTAGGGTTAGGGTTAGGGGTTAGGGTTCAGGTTAGGGTTGGGGTAGGTAAGGGTTCGGGTTAAGTTTAGGGTAAGGATTAGGGTTAGGATTTAGGGTTAGGGTTAGGGATAGGGTAAGGGTTAGGGTTAGGGTTAGGGTAAGGGTAAGCTTTAGGGTTAGGGTTAGGGTTAGGGTTAGGGTAAGGGTTAGGGTTAGGGTTAGGGTTAGGTTAAGGGTTATGGTTAGGGTTAGGGTTAGAGTTAGGTTTAGTGTAGGGTAAAGGTAAGGGTTAGGGTTAGGGATATGGTTAGGGGTTAGGGTTAGGGTCGGGGTAGGGTAAGGGTTAGGGTTAAGTTTAGTGTTACGGTTAGGTTTAGGGTAAGGGTAAGGGTTAGGGTTAGGGTTAGGGTTAGGGTTAAGGCAAGTGTAAGGGTTAGGTTTAGTGTTAGGGTTAGGGTTACGGTAAAGGTAAGGGTTAGGGTTAGGGTTAGGGGTTAGGGTTCATGTTAGGGTTGGGGTTAGGGTAAGGGTTAGGGTTAAGGTTAGGGTAAGTGTTAGCGTTAGGGTTAGGGTCAGGGTAAGCGTTAGGGTTAGTGTTAGGGTTAGGGTTAGGGGTTTGGTTTAGGGTTAGGATAAGGGTTAGGTTTAGGTTTAGGGTAAGGGTAAGTTTTAGGGTTAGGGTTACGGTTAGGTTAGGGTAAGAGTATGGATTAGGGTTAGGGTTAGGGTTAGAGTTAGGGTAAGGTTTAGGGTTAGGGTTTGGGTTAGCGTTAGGGTTAGGGTTAGGGTTAGGGTTAGAGTTAAGGTTAGGGTAGGGTAAGAGTAAGGGTTAGGGTTAGGGATAGGGTTAGGGGTTAGGGTTAGAGTTAGGGTTAGGATTACAATAAGAGTAAGGGTTAGGGTTAGGGTTAGGTTTAGGGGATATTGTTATGGTTAGGGTAAAGTTAGGGTTAGGGTTAGGGTTAGGGTTAGGGTAAGGGTAAGGTTTAGCTTTAGAATTGGGGTAAGGTTAGTGTTAGGGTCAGGGTTAGGGTAAGGGTAAGGTTAAGTGTGAGGGTTAGGATTTGGGTTAGGTTTAGGGTAAGGGTAATTGTTAGGGTTAGGGTAAGGTTTAGGGTTAGGGTTAGGGTTAGGGGTAGGGGTAGGGGTTAAGGTTAGGGGTAGGGTTAGGGTCAGGATTAGGGTAAGGGTAAGGTTTGGGGTTAGGGTTAGGGTTAGGGTTAGGTTTGGTGTTATGGTTAGAGTAAGGGTAAGGGTAAGGGTTAGGGTAACGGTAAGGGTTAGGGACAGGGTTCGGGTTGGGGTTAGTGTTAGGGTTAGGGTTAAGGTTAGGGTTAGGGTTATGGTTAGGGTTAGTGTTAGGGTTAGGGTTAGTTTTAGGGTTAGGGTTAGGGTAAGGGTAAGGTTTAGGGTTAGGGTTAGTTTTAGGATTAGGGTTAGGGTTAGGTTTATGGTTAGGTTTAGGGTAAGGGAAAGGGTTAGGGTGAGAGTTAGGGTTAGGTTAAGTGTTCGGGTTAGGGTTAGTGTTAGGGTTAGGGTTAAGGTTAGCGTTAGGGTTAGGGTTAGGGTTATGGTTAGGGGTCAGTGTTAGGGTTAGTGTTTGGGTAAGGTTTAGGGTTAGGGTTAGGATTAGTTTTTAGGTTTAGGATTGGGGTTAGGGTTAGGTTTAAGGTTAGGGTTAGGGTTAGGGTTAGGGTTAGGGTAAGGGTTAGGGTAAGGGTTAGAGTAAGGGTAAGCATTATGGTTATTGTTAGGGCTAGAGTTAGGGTTAGGGGTTTGGGTTAGGGTTAGGGTTAGGGTAAGGGTTAGGGTTAGGTTTAACATAAGGGTAAGTGTTAGGGTTAGGGTTAGGGTTAGGTTAGCGTAAGGGTATGGGTTAGGGTTGGGGTTAGGATTAGGGTTAGGGTAAGGGTTAGGGTTAGGGTTAGGGTTAGGTTAAGGGTTAGGGTTAGGGTTAGGGTAAGAGTTAGAGTTAGGGTAGGGTAAGGGTAAGGTTTAGGGTTAGGGATAGGGTTAGGGGTTAGGGTTAGGGTTAGGGTTAGGGTAAGGGTTAGGGTTAAGTTTAGTGTTAGGGTTAGGTTTAGGGTAAGGGTAAGGGTTAGGGTTAGGGTTAGGGTTACGATTAGGGCAAGCGTAAGGGTTAGGTTTAGGGTTAGGTTTAGGGTTACGGTAAGGGTAAAGGTTAGCGTTAGGGTTAGGTTGAGGGTGAGGGTTAGGGTTAGGGTTAGGGGTTAGGGTTCAGGTTAGGGTTGGGGTTAGGGTAAGGGTTAGGGTTAAAGTTAGGGTAAGGTTTAGGGTTAGTGTTAGGGTCAGGGTTAGTGTTGGGGTTAGGGGTTAGGGTTAGGGTTAGGGTAAGGGTAAGGTTGAGGGTTAGGGTTAGGGTTAGGGGTTAGGGATAGGTTTAGCGTAAGGGTAAGGTATAGGGTTAGGGTAAGGGTAAGGGTTAGGGTTAGGTTTAGGGATAGGGGTTAGGGTTAGGGTTAGGGTAAGGGTAAGGTTTAGGGTTAGGGTTAGGGTTAGGGGTTAGGGTTAGGGTTAGAGTAAGGGTTAGGGTTAGGGTAAGTGGTAGAGTTATGTTTAGGGTAAGGGTAAGGTTTAGGGTTAGGGCTAGGGTTAGGGTAAGAGTAAGGGTTAGGTTTAGGGTTAGGGTTAGGGTAAGAGTAAGGGTTAGGGTTATGGTTAGGGTTGTGGTTAGGATTAGGCTAACGTAAGGGTTAGGGTTAAGGTTAGGGTTAGGGTTAGGGTTAGGGTATAGTTAGGGTTAGGGTTAGAGTTAGGGTTAGGATTAGGGTTAGGGGTAGGTAAGGGTAAGGGTTAGGGTTAGGTTTAGGGTTGGGGTTAGGGTTAGGGTTAGGGTTAGGGTTAGGGTATAGTTAGGGTTAGGGTTAGGGTAAGGGTAAGGGTTAGGGTTAGGGTAAAGTTAGGGTTGGGGTTAGGGTTAGGGTTAGGTTTAGGGTTAGGGGTAGGGTAAGGGCAAGGGTTAGGGTTAGGTTTAGGGTTGGGGTTAAGATTAGGTTTAGGGTTAGGGTAAGGGTCAGGGATAGGGTTAGGGTTAGGGTAAGGGTAAGTGTTAGGGTTAGGGTTAAGGTTAGTGTTAGGGTGAGGGTAAGTTTTAGGGTTATTGTTAGGGGTACGTTTAGGGTTAGGGTAGAGTTAGGGTTAGGGTAAAGGTAAGTGTTAGGGTTAGGGTTAGGGTTAGGGTTAGGCTTTGGGTTAGGATAAGGGTAAGGGTTAGGGTCAGAGTTAGGGTTAGGTTTAGGGTTAGAGTTTAGGGTTAGGGTTAGTGTAAGGGTAAGGTTTAAGGTTAGGGTTAGGGTTAGGGGTTTGTGTTATGGTTAGGTTTAGGGTAAGGGTAAGGTTTAGGGTTAGGATTAGTGTTAGGGTTAGGGTAAGTGTAAGGATTAGGGGTAGGGTTACGGTTAGGGTTAGGTTTGGGGTTAGGGTTAGGGTTGGGTTAGGGTAAGGGTAAGGGTTAGGGTTGGGGATAGGGTTATGGTTGTGGTTAGGCTAAGGGTAAGGGTTACGGTTAAGTTTAGGGGGAGGGTTAGGGTTAGGGTTACGCTTAGGTTTGGTGTTAGGCTTAGGGTAAGGGTTAGGGTTAGGGTTAGGCTTTGGGTTAGGATAAGGGTAAGGTTTAGGGTCAGGGTTAGGGTTAGGGTTAGGGGTTAGGGTTAGGGTTAGGGTAAGGGTAAGGTTTAGGGTCAGGGTTAGATTTAGGGGTTTGGGTTAGGGTTAGGTTTAGGGTAAGGTTAAGGTTTAGGGTTAGGATTAGTGTTAGGGTTAGGGTAAGTGTAAGGATTAGGGTTAGGTTTAGGGTTAGGGTTAGGTTTGGGGTTAGGATTAGGGTCAGGGTAAGGATTAGGGTTAGGGTTAGAGTTGTGGTTAGGGTTAGGCTAAGGGTAAGGGTTAGGGTTAAGGTTAGGGTTAGGTTTAGGGTAAGGTTTAGGGTTAGGGTAAAGTTAGGGTTAGGTTTAGGGTTAGGGGTAGGGTAAGGATAAGGGTTAGGGTTAGGGTTAGTTTTAGGGTTGGGGTTAAGGTTAGGGTTAGGGTTAGGGTAAGGGTAAGGGTTAGGGTTAGGTTTAGGGTTAGGTAATGGTTATGTTTAGGGTTAGGTTAGGGTGAGCGTTAGGGTTAGGGTTAGGCTTAGTGTTTAGGGCTACGGATAGGTTTACGCGTAAGGTTAGGGTTAGCTTTAGTGTAAGAGTGAGGGTTAGGGTTAGGGGAAGGGTTAGAGTTATGGTTAGGGTTAGGGTTAGGGGTTAGCGTTAGGGTTAGGGTTACGGTAAGGATTAGGGTTAGGGTTAGGGTAAGGGTAAGTGTTAGGGTTAGGGTTAGCGTTAAGTTTAGGGTTAGGGTGAGGCTTAGTTTTAGGGTTAGGGTAAGGGTTAGGGTTAAGTTTAGAGTTAGAGGTTATAGTTAGGGTTAGAGTTAGTGTTATTGTTAGGGTAAGGGTAAGGGTTAGGGGTAGGGTTAGGTTTAGGTGTTAGGGTTAGGGTTAGGGTTAGGGTTAGGGTAAGGTTACGGTTAGGGTCAGGGTTAGGTTAAGGGTAAGTGTTAGGGTTAGGGTTAGGGTTAGGATTAGGTTAAGGGTTAGGGTTGGGTTAGGGTTAGGGTTAGGGGAAGGGTTAGGGTTAGGTTTAGGGTTAAGCTTAGTTTTAGGATTAGGGTTAGGTTAGGATTAGGGTTAGGTTTAGGTTTAGGGTTAGGGTTAGGGTAAGGGTTTGGGTTAGGTTTAGGGTTTAGGTTAGGGTTAGGGTTTGTTTTAGGGTTAGGTTTAAAGTTAGGGTTAGGTTAGTGTTAGGGTTAGGGTTAGGGTTAGGGTAAGGGTAGGTTTAGCGTTAGGGGTTAGAGTTAGGTTTAGGGTTAGGGTTAGGGGAAAGGTAGGTTTAGCGTTAGGGGTTAGAGTTAGGGTTAGGGTTAGGGTTAGGGTTAAGGTAAGGGTAAGGGTTAGGTCTCGGGTTAGGGTTAGGTTTACATTTAGGGTTAGGGTTAGGTTTAGGGTAAAGGTAAGGTTTAGGTTTAGGGTTAGGGTTAGGTTTAGGGTAAGGGTAAGGTTTAGTGTTAGGGTTAGGGTTAGGGTAAGGGTAAGTTTAGGGTTAGGGTTAAGGTTAGGCTGAGGGTTAGGGTTAGGGTAAGGATAAGGGTTAGGGTTAGGGTTAGGATTAAGTTTAGGTTGAGGGTTAGGGTTAGGGTTAGGGGTTAGGGTTCAGGTTAGGGTTGGGGTTAGGGCAAGGGTTAGGGTTAAGTTTAGGGTAAGGGTTAGGTTTAGGGTCACGGTAAGCATTAGGGTTAGGTTTAGGGTTAGGTTTAGGGTTAGGTGTTCGGGTTAGAGTTAGGGTTAGGGTAAGGGTTAGGGTTAGGTTTAGTGTAAGGGTAAGTGTTAGGGTTAGGGTTAGGGTTAGGTTAGGGTAAGGGTATGGGTTAGGGTTAGGGTTAGGGTTAGGGTAAGGGTTAGGGTTAGAGTTAGGGTTAGGGTAGGGTAAGGGTAAGGGTTAGGGTTAGGGATAGGGTTAGGGGTTAGGGTTAGGGTTAGGGTTAGGGTAAGGTTTAGGTTTAAGTTTAGTGTTAGGGTTAGGTTTAGGGTAAGGGTAAGGGTAAGGTTTAGGGTTAGGGTTAGGGTTAGGGTTAGGGAAAGCGTAAGGGTTAATGTTAGGGTGAGGGTTAGGGTAAGGATTACGGTTAGGGTTAGGGTTAGGTTGAGGGTTATGATTAGATTAGGGTTAGGATTAGCATTAAGGTTAGGGTTATGGTTAGGGTAAAGGTAAGGTTTAGGGTTAGGGTTAGTGTTAGGGATAGGGTAAGGGTAAGGGTTAGGGTTAGTTTTAGGGTTAGGGTAAGGGTTAGGGTTAGGTTTAGGGTTAGGGTTAGTGCAAGGGTAAGGTTTAGGCTAAGGGTTAGGTGTAGGGTTAGGGTTAGGGTAAGGGTTAGGGTTTGGGTTAGTGTTAGGTTTAGGGTTAAGGTTAGAGTTAGGGTTAGGGTAAGGTTAAGGGTTAGGGTTAGGGTTAGGGTTAGCGTAGGGGTAATGGTTAGGGTTAGGTTAAGGGTTAGGGTTAGGGTTAGGGTTAAGTTTAGGTTTAGGATTAGGGTTAGGTTAGGATTAATGTAAGGTTTAGGTTTAAGGTTAGGGTAAGAGTTCGAGTTAGTTTTAGGGTTTAGGTTAGGGTTAGGGTTTGGGTTAGGGTTAGGGTTAGGTTTAGGGTTAGGGGTTAGTGTTAGGGTTGGGGTTAAGGTTAGGGTAAGGGTAGGTTTAGGGTTAGGGTTAGGGTTAGGTTTAGGGTTAGGGTCACGGTAAGCATTAGGGTTCGGCTTAGGTTTAGGTTTAGGGTTAGGTGTTATTGTTAGGGTTAGGATTAGGGTAAGGTTTAGGGTTAGGTTTAGGGTAAGGGTAAGTGTTAGGGTTAGGGTTAGGGTTTGGTTAGGGTAAGGGTATGGGTTAGGGTTAGGGTTAGGGTAAGGGTTAGGGTTAGAGTTAGGGTTTGGGTAGGGTAAGGGTAAGGGTTAGGGTTAGGGATAGGGTTAGGGGTCAGGGTTAGGGTTAGGGTTAGGATCAGGTGTAGGGTTGTTTAGTGTTAGGGTTAGGTTTAGGGTAAGGGTAAGGGTTAGGGTTAGGGTTAGGGCAAGTGTAAGGGTTAGGTTTAGGGTTAGGGTTAGGGTTACGGAAAGGGAAAGGGTTAGGTTTAGGGTTAGGGTTAGAGTTAGGGTTAGGGAAGGAGTAAGGGTTAATGTTAGGGTGAGGGTTAGGGTAAGGATTAGGGTTAGGGTTAGGGTGAGGGTTATGATTAGGTTAGGGTTAGGATTAGCATTAAGTTTAGGGTAAGGGTTAGGGTAAAGGTAAGGTTTAGGGTTAGGGTTAGGGTTAGGGATAGTGTAAGGGTAAGGGTTAGGGTTAGTTTTAGGGTTAGGGTAAGGGTTAGAGTTAGGGTTAGGTTTAGGTTTAGGGTTAGGGTTAGAGTAAGGGTAAGGTTTAGGGTAAGGGTTAGGGTAGGGTTAGGGTTAGGGTAAGGGTTAGGGTTTGGGTTAGTGTTAGGTTTAGGGTTAAACTTTGAGTTCGGGTTAGGGTAAGGTTAAGGGTTAGGGTTAGGTTTAGGGTTAAGGTAAGGGTAAGGGATAGGGTTAGGGTAAGTTTTAGGGTTAGGGTTAGGGTAAGTGTAAGTGTTAGGGTTAGGCTTAGGGTTAGGGTTAGGGTAAGGGTTAGTGTTAGGGTTAGCGTTAGGTTTAGGTTTAGGGTTAGGGTTAGGGTTAGGATACGGGTAAGTGTTAGGGTTAGGGTTAGGGTAAGGGGTAAGTGTTAGGGTTAGGGTTAGGGTTAAGTTTAAGGTTAGGGTTAGGCTCAGGTTTAGGGTTAGGGTTAGTGTAAGGGTAAGGGTTAGGGTTAGGGTTAGAGTTAGGTTTAAGTTTTGGGTTAGGGTTAGGCTTAGTTTTAGGGTTAGGGTAAGGGTGAGGGTTAGGGTTAGGTTTAGGGTTAGGGTTAAGATTAGGATTAAGGTTAGGATAAGGATAACGGATAGGTTTAGGTATAGGTTTAGGAGTTAGGCTTAGGTTTAGTTTAAGGTTTAGTGTTAGTGTTAGGGTTAGGGTTAGGGTTAGGGGAAGCGTTATGTTTAATGTTAGGGTTAGGTTAAGTGTAAGTGTTATGGTTAGGGTTAGGGTTAGGGTAAGGGTAAGGGTTAGGATTAGGGTTAGGGTTAGGGTTAGGGTTAGGGTTAGTACAAGGGTAAGGGTTAGGGTTAGGGTTAGGGTTAAGTTTAAGGTTAGGGTTAGGCTTAGGTTTAGGGTGAGGGTTAGTGTAAGGGTAAGGGTTAGGGTTAGCGTTAGAGTTAGGTTTAAGTTTTGGGTTAGGGTTAGGCTTAGTTTTAGGGTTAGGGTAAGGGTTAGGGTTAGGGTTAGGGTTAGAGTTAGTGTTAGGGTTAGGGTAAGGGTAAGGGTTAGGGTTAGGGTTAGGGTTAGGGGTTAGGGTTAGGGAAAGGGTTACTTTTAGGGTAAGGTTAGTGTTACGGTCAGGGTTAGGGTTAGGGTTAGGGTTAGGGTAAGGTTTAGGGGTATGGTTAGGGTTAGGGTAAGGTTAAGTGTTAGGGTTAGGGTTAGGATTAGGGTAAGGGTTAGGGTTATGGTTAGGGTTAGGGTAAGGTTAAGTGTTAGGTTTAGCGTTAGAGTTAGGGTAAGGGTAAGGGTTAGGGTTAGGGTTAGAGTTAGGTTTAGGGTAAGGGTTAGGGTTATGGTTAGGGTTAGGGTAAGGTTAAGTGTTAGGGTTAGGGTTAGGGTTAGGATTAGGGTAAGGTTATGGTTGGGTTAGGGTTAGGGTTAGGGTAAGGGTTAGGGTTAGGGTTAGGTTTAGGGTTAAGTTTAGGTTTAGGGTTAGGGTTACGGGTAGGATTAGGGTTAGGTTTAGGTTTAGGGTTAGGGTTATTGTAAGGGTAAGTGTTCGGGTTAGGTTTAGGGTTTAGTTTAGGGTTAGGGTTTGGGTTAGGGTTAGGGTTAGGGAAATGGTAAGGGTTACGGTTAGGGCTAGGCTTAGGTTTAGGGGTTAGTGTTAGGGTTAGGGTTAGGGTTAGGTTAAGGGTAGGTTTATGGTTAGGGGTTAGAGTTTGGTTTAAGGTAAGGGTAATGTTTAGGGTTAGGGTTAGTGTTAGGGTAATGGTAAGTGTTAGGATTAGGGTTAAGTTTAGCCTTAGGGTTAGGGTTAGGGTAAGGATTAGGGTTAGGGTTAGGGTTAGGGTTAGGATTAGGTTGAGGGTGAGGGTTAAGGTTAGGGTTAGGGGTTAGGGTTCAGGTTAGGGTTGGGGTTAGGGTAAGGGTTAAGGTTAAGTTTAGGGTAAGGGTTAGGGTTAAGTTTAGTGTTAGGGTTAGGTTTAGGGTAAGGTAAGGGTTAGGTTTAGGGTTATGGTTAGGGTTAGGGCAAGTGTAATGGTTAGGTTTAGGGTTAGGGTTAGGGTTTCAGTAAGGGTAAGGGTTAGGGTTAGTGTTAGGGGTTAGGGTTCAGGTTAGGGTTGAGGTTAGGGTAAGTATTAGGGTTAGGATTAGGGTCAGGGTAAGCGTTAGGGTTAGTGTTAGGGTTAGGGTTAGGGGTTTGGGTAGGGTTAGGGTAAGGGTTTGGTTTAGGTTTAGGGTAAGGGTATGTTTTAGGGTTAGGGTTACGGTTAGGTTAGGGTAAGAGTATGGATTAGTATTA
Organism: Megascapheus bottae; assembly: GCF_031878675.1. Lineage (NCBI taxonomy): Eukaryota > Metazoa > Chordata > Mammalia > Rodentia > Geomyidae > Megascapheus > Megascapheus bottae. Next base: position 134,850 of record NW_028327625.1, on the reverse strand, counting down.
GGGTTAGGGTTAGGGTTAGGGTAAATGTTAGGGTTAGGGTTTGGGTTAGGGTTAGGGTAAGGGTTAGGTTTAGGGTTAGGGTTAGGGTTAAGGTAATGGTAGGGTAAGAGTAAGGGTTAGGGTTAGGGATAGGGTTAGGGGTTAGGGTTACGGTTAGGGTTAGGGTTAGGATAAGAGTAAGGGTTAGGGTTAGGGTTAGGTTTAGGGGTTAGGGTTAGGGTTAGGGTAAGGTTAGGGTTAAGGTTAGGGTTAGGGTTAGGGTTAGGGTAAGGGTAAGGTTTAGGTTTAGAGTTAGGGTAAGGTTAGTGTTAGGTTCAGGGTTAGGGTAAGGGTAAGGTTAAGTGTGAGGGTTAGGGTTAGGGTTAGGTTTAGGGTAAGGGGAATTGTTAGGGTTAGGGTTAGCGTTAGGGTAAGGTTTAGGGTTAGGGTTAGGGTTAGGGTTAGGGGTAGGGGTTAAGGATAGGGGTAGGGTTAGGGTTAGGATTAGGGTAAGGGTAACGTTTAGGGTTAGGAATAGGGTTAGGGTTAGGGTTAGGTTTGGTGTTAGGATAAGGGTAAGGGTAAGGGTAAGGGTTAGGGTAAGAGTAAGAGTTAGGGTCAGGGTTCGGGTTAGGGTTAGTGTTAGGGTTAGGGTTAAGGTTAGGGTTAGGGTTAGGGTTAGAGGTAGGTTTAGGGTAGGGTAAAGTTAAGGGTTAGGTTAGGGGTATGGTTAGGGGTTAGGGTTAGGGATTGGGGTAGGGTAAAGGTTAGGGTTAAGTTTAGTGTTAGGGTTAGGTTTAGGGTAAGGTAAGGGTTAGGTTTAGGGTTAGGGTTAGGGTTAGGGCAAGTGTAAGGGTTAGGTTTAGGGTTATGGTTATGGTTACGGTAAGGGTAAGGGTTAGGGTTAGTGTTAGGGGTTAGCGTTCAGGTTAGGGTTGAGGTTAGGGTAAGTATTAGGGTTAGGATTAGGGTCAGGGTAAGCGTTAGGGTTAGTGTTATGGTTAGGGTTAGGGGTTAGGGTAAGGGTTTGGTTTAGGTTTAGGGTAAGGGTAAGTTTTAGGGTTAGGGTTACGGTTAGGTTAGGATAAGAGTATGGATTAGTATTAGGGTTAGGGTTAGGGTTAGGGTAAATGTTAGGGTTAGGGTTTGGGTTAGGGTTAGGGTAAGGGTTAGGTTTAGGGTTAGGGTTAGGGTTAAGGTAATGGTAGGGTAAGAGTAAGGGTTAGGGTTAGGGATAGGGTTAGGGGTTAGGGTTACGGTTAGGGTTAGGGTTAGGATAAGAGTAAGGGTTAGGGTTAGGGTTAGGTTTAGAGGTTAGGGTTAGGGTTAGGGTAAGGTTAGGTTTAAGGTTAGGGTTAGGGTTAGGGTTAGGGTAAGGGTAAGGTTTAGGTTTAGAGTTAGGGTAAGGTTAGTGTTAGGGTCAGGGTTAGGGTAAGGGTAAGGTTAAGTGTGAGGGTTAGGGTTAGGGTTAGGTTTAGGGTAAGGGGAATTGTTAGGGTTAGGGTTAGGGTTAGGGTAAGGTTTAGGGTTAGGGTTAGGGTTAGGGGTAGGGGTTAAGGATAGGGGTAGGGTTAGGGTTAGGATTAGGGTAAGGGTAACGTTTAGGGTTAGGGATAGGGTTAGGGTTAGGGTTAGTTTTGGTGTTAGGATAAGGGTAAGGGTAAGGGTAAGGGTTAGGGTAAGGGTAAGAGTTAAGGTCAGGGTTCGGGTTAGGGTTAGTGTTAGGGTTAGGGTTAAGGTTAGGGTTAGGGTTAGGGTTAGTGTTAGCGTTAGGGTTAGTTTTAGGGTTGGGGTTAGGGTAAGGGTTAGATTTAGGGTTAGGGTTAGGGTTAGGGGCTAGAGTTAGGGTTAGAGTTAGCGTTAGGTTTAGGGTAAGGGTAAGGGTTGGGGTTAGGGTTGGGGTTAGGGTAAGGGTTATGGTTATGGTTATGGTTAGGATAAGGTTACATGTTAGGGTTAGAGTTAGGGTTAGGGTTAGGGTAAGGGTTACTGTTGGGTTAGGGTTAGGCTTAGGGTAAGGGTTAGGCTTAGGGTTAGGTTTAGGGTTAAGTTTTGGTTTATGGTTAGGGTTAGGGTGAGGATTAGAGTTAGGTTTAGGTTTAGGGTTAGGGTAAGGGTACGGGTTAGGAAAATGATAAGGGTTAGGGTAAGGGCTAGGCTTAGGGTTAGGGGTTAGGGTTAGGGTTAGGGATAGGGTTAGGGTAAGGGTAGGTTTAGGGTTACGGGTTAGAGTTAGGGTTAGGGTTAGGGTTAGTGTTAGGGTTAAGGTAAAGGTAAGGGTTAGGTTTACGGTTAGGGTTAGAGTTAGGTTTAGGGTAAGGGTAAGGTTTAGGGTTAGGGTTAGGGTTAGGTTTAGGGTTATGTTTGGGGTTAGGGTTAGGGTAAGGGTAAGGGTGAGGGTAAGGGTAAGTGTTAGGGTCAGTGTTCGTGTTAGGGTTAGTGTTATGGTTAGGGTTAAGGTTAGTGTTAGGTTTAGGGTTAGGGTTAGTTTTAGGGTTAGGGTTAGGGTAAGGGTAAGGTTTAGAGTTAGTGTTAGTTTTAGGATTAGGTTTAGGGTTAGGTTTAGGGTTAGGGTAAGGGTTAGGGTTAGGGTTAGGTTAGGGTAAGAGTATGGGTTAGGGGTAGGGTTAGGGTTAGCGTTAGGGTAACGGTTAGGGTTAGGGTTTGGGTTAGGGTTAGGGTAAGGTTTAGGGTTAGGGTTAGGGTTAGAGTTAGGGTTAGGGGAGGGTAAGGGTAAGGGTTAGGGTTAGGGATAGGGTTAGGGGTTAGGGTTAGGGTTAGGGTTAGGATAAGAGTAAGGTTTACGGTTAGGGTTAGGGTTAGGGTTAGGGTAAGGGTTAGGGTTAAGGTAAGTTTAGGGTTAGGGTTAGGGTTAGGGTAAGGTTAGGGTTAGGTTTAGGGTTAGGGTTAGGGTAAGGGTAAGGGTTAGGGTTAGGGTTAAGGTAAGTTTAGGGTTAGGGTCAGGGTTAGGGTAAGAGTAAGGTTAAGTGTGAGGGTTAGGGTTAGGGGTAGGTTTAGGGTAAGGGTAAGGGTTAGGGTTAGGGTTAGGGTTAGGGTAATGTTTAGGGTTTGGGTTTGGGTTAGGGTTAGGGTTAGGTTTAGAGTAAGGGTTAGGGTTAGGTTTGTGGTTAGGTTTAGTCAAAGGGCAAGGGTTAGGGTTAAGGTTAGGGTTAGGTTTAGGGTAAGGGTTAGGGTTAGGGAAAAGATAGGGTTAGGGTTAGGGTTAGGTTTAGGGTTAAGGGTAGGGTAAGGGTAAGGGTTAGGGTTAGATTTAGGGTTGGGGTTAAGGTTAGGGTTAGGGTAAGGGTAAGGGTTAGGGTTAGGGTAATGGTTATGTTTAGCGTTATGTTAGGGTGAGCGTTAGGGTTAGGGTTAGGGTTAGTGTTTAGGGTTAGGGATAGGTTTACGCTTAAGGTTAGGGTTAGGTTTAGTGTAATGGTGAGGGTTAGGGTTAGGGGAAGGGGAAGGGTTAGAGTTAGGGTTAGGTTTAGGGTTACGGGTTAGCGCTAGGATTAGGGTTAGGGTAAGGGTTAGGGTTAGGGTTAGGGTTAGGGGTTAGGTTTAGGGTTAGGGTAAGTTTAGGGTTAGGGTTAGGGTAAGGTCAGGGTTGGGTCAGGGTTAGGGTAAGGGTAAGGTTAAGTGTGAGGTTAGGTTTAGGGTTAGGTTTAGGGTAAGGGTAAGGGTTAGGGTTAGGTTTAGGGTTGGGGTGAGGTTTAGGTTTAGGGTTAGGGTTAGGGTAAGAGTAAGGTTTAGGGTTAGGGTTAGGGTTAGGTTTAGGGTTAGGTTTGGGGTTAGGGTTAGGGTAAGGGTAAGGGTGAGGGTAAGGGTAAGTGTTAGGTCAGGGTTCGGGTTAGGTTTAGTGTTATGGTTAGGGTTAAAGTTAGTGTTAGGGTTAGGGTTAGGGTTAGTTTTAGGGTTAGGGTTAGGGTAAGGGTAAGGTTTAGAGTTAGGGTTAGTTTTAGGATTAGGTTTAGGGTTAGGTTTATGGTTAGGGTTAGGGTAAGGGAAAGGGTTAGGGTGAGGGTTAGGGTTAGGTTAAGGGTTCGGGTTAGGGTTAGTGTTAGGGTTAGGGTTAAGGTTAGGGTTAGGGTTAGGGTTAGGGTTATGCTTAGGGGTCAGTGTTAGGGTTAGGGTAAGGGTAAGGTTTAGGGTTAGGGTTAGGATTAGTGGTTAGGTTTAGGGTTGGGGTTAGGGTTAGGTTTAAGGTTAGGGTTAGGGTTAGGGTTAGGGTAAGGTTTAGGGATAGGGTTAGAGTAAGTGTAAGCGTTAGGTTAGTGTTAGGGCTAGGGTTAGGGTTAGGGGTTAGGTTTAGGTTTAGGGTTAGGGTAAGGGTTAGGGTTAGGTTTAAGGTAAGGGTAAGTGTTAGGGTTAGGGTTAGGGTTAGCTTACGGTAAGGGTATGGGTTAGGTTTGGGTTTAGGATTTGGGTTAGGGTAAGGGTTAGGGTTAGGGTTAGGGTTAGGTTAAGGGTTAGGGTTAGGGTTAGGGTTAGGGTTAGAGTTAGGGTTAGGGTAGGGTAAGGGTAAGGTTTAGGGTTAGGGATAGGGTTAGGGGTTAGGGTTAGGGTTAGGAATAGGGTAAGGGTTAGGGTTAAGTTTAGTGTTAGGGTTAGGTTTAGGGTAAGGGTAAGGGTTAGGGTTAGGGTTAGGGTTAGGGCAAGTGTAAGGGTTAGGTTTAGGGTTAGGTTTAGGGTTACGGTAAGGGTAAGGGTTAGGGTTGGGGTTAGGTTGATGGTGAGGGTTAGGGTTAGGGTTAGGGGTTAGGGTTCAGGTTAGGGTTGGGGTTAGGGTAAGGGTTAGGGTTAAATTTAGGGTAAGGTTTAGGTTTAGGTTTAGGGTTAGGGTCAGGGTTAGGGTTAGTGTTAGGGTTAGGTGTTAGGGTTAGGGTTAGGGTTAGGGTAAGTGTAAGTTTGAGGGTTAGGCTTAGGGTTAGGGGTTAGGGTTAGGTTTAGCGTAAGGGTAAGGTTTAGGATTAGGGTAAGGGTAAGGATTAGGGTTAGGCTTAGGGATAGGGGTTACGGTTAGGGTAGGGTAAGGGTAAGATTTAGGGTTAGGGTTAGGGTTAGGGTTAGGGGTTAGGGTTAGGTTTAGAGTAATGGTTAGGGTTAGGGTAAGTGGTAGAGTTATGTTTAGGGTAAGGGTAAGGTTTAGGGTTAGGGTTAGGGCTAGGGTAAGGGTAAGGGTTATAGTTAGGGTTAGGGTTAGGGTTAGGGGTTAGGGTTAGGGTTAGGTTAGGGTAAATGTTAGGGTTAGAGTTAGGGTTAGGGTTAGTGTTTAGGGTTAGGGATAGGTTTACGCTTACTTTTAGGGTTATGTTTAGTGTAAGGGTGAGGGTTAGGGTTAGGGGAAGGGGAAGGGTTAGAGTTAGGGTTAGGGTTAGGGTTAGGGGTTAGGGTTAGGGTTAGGGTTAGGGTAAAGTTTAGGGTTAGGGTTAGGGTTAGGGTAAGGGTAAGTGTTAGGTTTAGGGTTAGGGTTAGGTTAAGGGTAAGTGTTAGGGTTATGGTTAAGGTTAGGGTTAGTATAAGCGTAAGGGTTAGGGTCAGGGATAGGGTTAGAGTTAGGGGTTAGAGTTAGGGTCAGGGTTTGGATAAGGGTAAGGGTTTGGGTTAGGGTTAGGGTTAGGTTTAGAGTAATGGTTAGGGTTAGGGTAAGTTGTAGAGTTATGTTTAGGGTAAGGGTAAGGTTTAGAGTTAGGGTTAGGGCTAGGGTAAGGGTAAGGGTTATAGTTAGGGTTAGGGTTAGGGTTAGGGGTTAGGGTTAGGGTTAGGTTAGGGTAAAGTTTAGGGTTAGGGTTAGGATTAGGGTTAGTGTTTAGGGTTAGGGATAGGTTTACGCTTACTTTTAGGGTTATGTTTAGTGTTAGGTTGAGGGTTAGGGTTAGGGGAAGGGGAAGGGTTAGAGTTAGGGTTAGGGTTAGGGGTTAGGGTTAGGGTTAGGGTTAGGGTAAAGTTTAGGGTTAGGTTTAGGGTTAGGGTAAGTGTAAGTGTTAGGTTTAGGGTTAGGGTTAGGTTAAGGGTAAGTGTTAGGGTTATGGTTAAGGTTAGGGTTAGTATAAGCGTAAGGGTTAGGGTCAGGGATAGGGTTAGAGTTAGGGGTTAGAGTTAGGGTTAGGGTTTGGATAACGGTAAGGGTTAGGGTTAGGGTTAGGTTTAGGTTTAGAGTAATGGTTAGGGTTAGGGTAAGTGGTAGAGTTATGTTTAGGGTAAGGGTAAGGTTTAGGGTTAGGGTTAGGGCTAGGGTAAGGGTAAGGGTTATAGTTAGGGTTAGGGTTAGGGTTAGGGGTTAGGGTTAGGGTTAGGTTAGGGTAAAGGTTAGGGTTAGGGTTAGGGTTAGGGTTAGGGTTAGTGTTTAGGGTTAGGGATAGGATTACGCTTACTTTTAGGGTTATGTTTAGTGTAAGGGTGAGGGTTAGGGTTAGGGGAAGGGTTAGAGTTAGGGTTAGGGTTAGGGTTAGGGGTTAGGGTTAGGGTTAGGGTTAGGGTAAAGTTTAGGGTTAGGGTTAGGGTTAATGTAAGGGTAAGTGTTAGGTTTAGGGTTAGGGTTAGGTTAAGTGTAAGTGTTAGGGTTATGGTTAAGGTTAGGGTTAGTATAAGCGTAAGGGTTAGGGTCAGGGATAGGGTTAGAGTTAGGGGTTAGAGTTAGGGTTAGGGTTTGGATAAGGGTAAGTGTTAGGGTTAGGGTTAGGGTTAGGTTTAGGTTTAGGGTTAGGGTAAGGGTAGGGGTTAGGGATAGGGTAGGGTTAGGGTTAGGGTTAGGTTTACGGTTAGGGTTAAGTTAATGGTTAGGGTTAGGGTTAAGATTAGGGTTAGGGTTAGGGTTAGGGTTGGGGTTAGGGTAGGGGTTAGGGTAAGGGTAAGGGTTAGGGGTTAGGGTAAGCGTTAGGGTTAGGGTTAGGGTTAGGGTTAGGGTAAAAGGTAGGGTTAGTGTTAGGGTTAGGGTTAGAGTAAGGGTAAGTGTTTGGGTTAGGGGTAGGGTTAGGGTTAGGGTATGGGTAAGGGTTAGAGTTAGGGTTAGGATTAAGTTTAGGGTTAGCATTAGGATTAGTGTGAGGTTTACGTATAGATATAGGGTTTGGTTAAGGGTAAGTGTTAGGGTTAGGGTACGGGTTAGAGTTAGGTTTAGGGTTAAGTTTAGGTTTAGGGTTAGGGTTAGGGTTAGGTTTAGGTTTAGGTTTAGTGTTACGTTTAGGGTAAGGGTAAGGGTTCGCGTTAGGTTTAGGGTTTAGGTTAGGGTTAGGGTTTGGGTTAGGGTTAGGGTTAGGGAAATGGTAAGGTTTAGGGTTAGGGCTAGGCTTATGGTTAGCTGTTAGTGTTAGTGTTAGGGGTAGGGTTAGGGTAAGGGTAGGTTTAGGGTTAGGGATTAGAGTTAGGTTTAGGTTTAGGGTTAGGGTTAGGGTTAAGGTAAGGGTAAGGGTTAGGTTTCGGGGTAGGTTTAGGTTTACGGTTAGGGTTAGGGTTAGGTTTAGTGTAAGGGTAAGATTTAGGGTTAGGGTTTGGGATAGGTTTAGGATAAGGGTAATGTTTAGGGTTTGAGTTAGGGTTAGGGTAAGGGTAAGGGTTAGGGTTATTGTTAAGGTTAGATTTAGGGTTAGGGTTAGGGTAAGGATAAGGTTTAGGGTTAGGGTTAGGGTTAGGGTGAGGGTGAGGCTTAGTTTTAGGGTTAAGAATTAGGGTTAGGGTTAAGGGTTAGGATTCAGGTTAGGGTTGGGGTGGGTAAGGGTTAGGGTTAAGGTTAGGGTAAGGGTTAGGTTTAGGATTAGGGTAAGGGTAAGCGTTAGGGTTAATGTTAGGTTTAGGGTTAGGGTTAGGGGTTAGGGTTAAGGTTAGGGTTAGGGTAAGGGTTAGGGTTAGGTTTAGGGTAAGGATAAGTGTTAGTGTTTGAGTTAGGGTTAAGTTAGGGTAAGGTTATGGGTTAGTGTTAGGGTTAGGGTTAGGGTAAGGGTTAGGGTAAGGGTTAGGGTTAGGGTTAGGGTTAGAGTTAGGGTTAGGGTAGGGTAAGGGTAAGAGTTAGGGTTAGGGATAGGGTTAGGGGTTAGGGTTAGGGTTATTGTTAGGGTTAGGATAAGAGTAAGGGTAAGGTTTAGGGTTAGGTTTAGGGGTTAGGGTTAGGGTTAGGGTAAGGTTAGGGTTAGGTTAGGGTCAGGATTAGGGTTAGGGTAAGGGTAAGGGTTAGGGTTAGAGTTAGGTTAAGGTTAGGGTTATGGTCATGGTTAGGGTTAGGGTATGGGTAAGTGTGAGGGGTAGGGTTAGGGTTAGGTTTAGGGTAAGGGTAATGGTTAGGGTTAGGGTTGGGTAAGTTTTGTGTTAAGGTTAGCGTTAGGGTTAGGTTTAGGGTAAGGATAAGTGTTAGGGTTAGGGTTAGGGTTAGGTTAGGGTAATGGTATGGGTTAAGGTTAGGATGAGGGTTAGGGTTAGGGTAAGGGTTAGGGTTAAGGTAAGGGTTAGGGTTAGGGTTAAGGGTAGAGTTAGAGTTAGGGTTAGGGTAGGTAAGGGTAAGAGTTATGGTTAGGGATAGGTATAGGGGTTAGTTTTAGGGTTAGGGATAGGGTTAGGATAAGGGTAAAGGTTAAGTTTAGGGTTAGGGTTAGGGGTTAGGGTTAGGGTTAGGGTAAGGTTAGGGTTAGGTTTAGGGTTAGGGTTAGGGTAAGGGTAAGGGTTATTGTTAAGGTTAGGGTAAGGGTTAGCGTTAGGGTTAGGGTAAGGGTTAGGGTTAGGTTAGGGTAAGCGTTAGGGTTAGTGTCAGTGTTAGGGTGAGGGTTAGGGGTTAGGGTTAGGGTTAGGGTTAGGGTAAGGGTTGGGGTTAGGTTTCGGGTAAGGATAAGTGTTACGGTTAGGGTTAGGGTTAGGTTAGGGTAAGGGTATAGGTTAGGGTTAGGGTTAGGGTTAGGGTAAGGGTAACGGTTAGGGTTAAGGTTAGGTTAAGGGTTAGGGTTAGGGTAAGGGTTAGGATTATTGTTAGAGTAAGGGTAAGCGTTAGGGTTAGGGTTAGGGTTAGGGGTTAGGGTTAGGGTTAGGGTTAAGTTAAGTGTTAGTGTTAGGTTTAGGGTAAGGATAAGTGTTAGGGTTAGGGTTAGGGTTAGGTTAGTTAAGGGTATGGATTAGGGTTAGGTGTTAGGGTAAGGGTTAATGTTAGGGTTATGGTTAGGGTAAGGGTTAGGGTTAGGGTTAGGGTAGATTTCGGGTTAGTGTAGGGTAAGGTTAAGAGTTAGGGTCAGGGATAGGGTTAGGGGTTAGGGTTAGGGTTAGTATAAGAGTAAGGGTTAGGATTAGGGTTAGGGTTAGGGGTCAGAGTTAGGGTTAGGGTAAGTTTAGGGTTAGGGTTAGAGTTAGGGTAAGGGTAAGGGTTAGGGTTAGGGTTAGGTTAGGATTAGGGTTAGGGTCATGGTTAGGGTTAGGGTAAGGGTAAGTGTGAGGGTTAGGATTAGGGTTAGGTTTAGGGTAAGGGTAACTGTTAGGGTTAGGTTTACGGTAAGGTTTAGTGTTAGGGTTCGGGTTAGCGTTAGGGATAGGTTTATGGGTTAGGGGTAGGGTTAGAGTTAGGGTTAGGAGAAGGGTAAGGTTTAGGGTTAGGGTTAGGCTTAGGGTTAGGGTTAGGGGTTAGTGTTAGTGTTAGGATTAGGATAAGGTAAGGTTTAGGGTTAGGGTTAGTTTTAGGATTAGGGTTAGGGTTATGTTTATGGTTAGGTTTAGGGTAAGGGTAAGGAGTAGGGTGAGGGTTAGGGTTATGGTAAGGGTTCGGGTTAGGGTTAGTGTTAGGGTTAGGGTTAAGGTTAGGGTTAGGGTTAGGGTTAGGTTTAGGGTGAGGTTTAAGGTTAGGGTTAGGGTTAGGGTTAGGGTAAAGGTTAGGGTTAGGGTTAGGGTAAAGTTTAGGGTTAGGGTAAGGGTTAGGGTTAGGGTTAGTGTTAGGGTTAGGTTTAAGGTTAGGGTTAGGATTAGGGTTAGGGTAAGGGTTAGGGTTGGGTTAGGGTTAGGGTAAGGGTTAGGGTGAGGGTTAGGGTTAAGTTCAGGATTAGGATTAGGGTTAGGGTTAGGCTTAGGGTTAAGGTTAGGCTTAGGTTAGGGTTAGGGTTAGGGTAAGGGTTTGGGTTAGGTTTAGGGTTTACGTTAGGGTTAGTGTTTGGGTTAGGGTTAGGGTTAGGGGTTAGTGTTAGGGTTAGGGTTAAGGTAAGGGTAAATGTTAGGTCTCGGGTTAGGGTTAGGTTTATGTTTAGGGTTAGGGTTAGGTTTAGTGTAAGGGTAAGGTTTAGGTTTAGGGTTAGGTTTAGGTTTAGGGTAAGGGTAAGTTTTAGTGTTAGGGATAGGGTTAGGGTAAGGGTAAGGGTTAGGGTTAGGATAAGGGTTAGGGTTACGGTTAGGATTAAGTTTAGGTTGAGGGTGAGGGTTAGGGTTAGGGTTAGGGGTTAGGGTTCAGGTAAGGGTTGGGGTTAGGGCAAGGATTAGGGTTAAGTTTAGTGAAAGGGTTAGGGTTAGGGTTAGGGTCACGATAAGCATTAGGGTTAGGATTAGGTTTAGGTTTAGGGTTAGGTGTTAGGGTTAGGGTTAGTGTTAGGGTAAGGGTTAGGGTTAGGTTTAGGGTTAGGTTAAGTGTTAGGGTTAGGGTTAGGGTTAGGTTAGGGTAAGGGTATGGGTTAGGGTTGGGGTTAGGGTTAGGGTTAGTCTAAGGTTTAGGGTTAGAGTTAGGGTTAGGGTAGGGTAAGGGTTAGGGTTAGGGTTAGGGATAGGGTTAGGCGTTAGGGTTAGGGTTAGGGTTAGGGTAAGGGTTAGGGTTAGGGTTAGGGTTAGGGTAAGTGTAAGTGTTAGGGTTTGGCTTAGGGTTAGGGTAAGGTTAAGGGTTATTGTTAGGGTTAGCGTTAGCTTTTGGTTTAGGGTTAGGGTTAGAGTTAGAATACAGGTAAGTGTTAGGGTAAGGGTTAGGGTAAGGGTAAGTGTTAGGGTTAGGGTTAGGGTTAAGTTTAAGGTTAGGGTTAGGCTTAGGTTTAGGGTTAGGGTTAGTGTAAGGGTAAGGTTTAGGGTTAGGTTTAGGGTTAGAGTTAGGGTTAAGTTTTGGGTTAGGGTTAGGCTTAGTTTTAGGTTTAGGGTAAGGGTTAGGGTTAGGGTTAGGGGTTAGAATTAGGGTTATTGTTAGTGTTAGGGTTAGGGTAAGGGTAAGCGTTAGGGTTATGGTTAGGGTTAGGGGTTAGGGTTAGGGGAAGGGTTAGGGTTAGGGGAAGGTTAGGGTTAGGGTCAGGGTTATGGTTAGGGTTAGGGTAAGGATTAGGGTTATGGTTAGTTTTAGGGTAAGGTTAAGCGTTAGGGTTAGGGTTAGGGTTAGGATTAGGGTAAAGTTTAGGGTTATGGTTAGGGTTAGGGTAAGGTTAAGTGTTAGGGTTAGGGTTAGGGTTATGATTAGTGTAAGGGTTAGGGTTGGGTTTGGGTTAGGGTTAGGGTAAGGGTTAGGGTTACGGTTAGGTTTATGGTTAAGTTTAGGTTTAGGGTTAGGGTTAGGGGTAGGATTAGGGTTAGGTATAGGTTAAGGTTTAGGGTTAGGGTAAGGGTAATTGTTCGGGTTAGGTTTAGCGTTTAGGTTAGGGTTAGGGTATGGGTTAAGGTTAGGGGTAGAGTTAGGGAAATGGTAAGGGTTAGGGTTAGGGCTAGGCTTAGGTTTAGGGGTTAGTGTTAGTGTTAGGGTTAGGGTTACGGTAAGGGTAGGTTTAGGGTTAGGGGTTAGAGTTAGGGTTAGGGTTAGGTTTAGGGTTAGGTTTAAGGTAAGTGTAAGGGTTAGGTTTCGGGTTAGGGAAAGGTTTACGATTAGGGTTAGGGTTAGGTTTAGTGTAAGCGTAAGGTTTAGGGTTAGGTTTAGGATTAGGTTTAGGGTAAGGGTAAGGTTTAGGGTTAGGGTTAGGTTTAGGGTTAGGTTGAGGGTGAGTTTTAGGGTTAGGGTTAGGGTTAGTGTTCAGGTTAGGTTTGGGGTTAGCGTAAGGGTTAGGGTTAAGTTTAGGGTAAGGGTTAGGATAAGGAGTTAGGGTTAGGGTTAGGGTAAGAGTAAGGGTTAGGTTTAGGGTTAGGGTAAGGTTAGTGTTAGGTTCAGGGTTAGGGTTAGGGTTAGGTTTAGGTTAAGGGTAAGGGTTAGGGTTAGTGTTAGGGTTAGGGTTAGTTTTAGGGTTAGGGTTAGGGTTAGGGTTAGGGTTAGGGTAAGGGTTAGGGTTATGGTTAGGGTTAGGTTAAGTTTACGTGTTAGGGGTAGGGTTAGCGTTAGGGTTAGGGTAAGGGTTACTGTTGGGTTAGGGTTAGGGTTAGGGTAAGAGTTAGGGTTAGGGTTAGGTTTAGGGTTAAGTTTAGGTTTAGGGTTAGAGTTAGGGTTAGGATTAGAGTTAGGTTTAGGGTTTAGGTTAGGGATAGGGTTTGGGTTAGGGTTAGGGTTAGGGTTAGGAAAATGATAAGGGTTAGGTTTAGGGCTAGTCTTAGGGTTAAGGGTTAGTGCAAGCGTTAGGATTAGGTTTAGGGTAAGGGTAGGTTTAGGGTTAGGTTGAGGGTGAGTTTTAGGCTTAGGGTTAGGGTTAGTGTTCAGGTTAGGTTTGGGGTTAGGGTAAGGGTTAGGGTTAAGTTTAGGGTAAGGGTTAGGATAAGGAGTTAGGGTTAGGGTTAGGGTAAGGGTAAGGGTTAGGTTTAGGGTTAGGGTAAGGTTAGTGTTAGGTTCAGGGTTAGGGTTAGGGTTAGTGTTAGGGTTAAGGTAAGGGTAAGGGTTAGGTTTCAGGTTAGGGTTAGGTTTACGGTTAGGGTTAGGGTTTGGTTTAGGGTAAGGGTAAGGTTTAGGATTAGGGTTAGGGTTAGGTTTATGGTAAGGGTAAGGTTTAGGGTTAGAGTTTGGGTTAGGGTAAGGGTAAGGGTTAGGGTTAGGGTTAGCGTTAAGTTTAGGCTTAGGGTTAGGGTTAGGGTAAGGATAAGGGTAAGGGTTATGGTTAGGGGTAGGTTTAGGTTGAGGGTGAGGGTTAGGGTTAGGGTTAGGGGTTAGGGTTCAGGTTAGGGTTGGGGTTAGGGTAAGGTTTAGGGTTCAGGTTAGGGTAAGGGTTAGGGTTAGGGGTTAGGGTTAGGGTTAGGGTAAGGGTTAGAGTTAGGGTTAGGGTAAGGGTAAGCTTTAGGTTTAGTGTTAGGGTTAGGGTTAGGGTTAGGGTTTAGAGTTAGGGTTAGAATTAGTGTAAGGTTTAGGGTAAGGGTAAGGGTTAGGGTTAGGGTAAGGGTAAGGGTTAGGGTTAGGGTTAGGGTTAGGGTAAGGGTTAGGGTTATGGTTAGAGTTAGGTTAAGGTTACATGTTAGGTTTAGGGTTAGCGTTAGGGTTAGGGTAAGGGTTACTGTTGGGTTAGGGTTAGGGTTAGGGTAAGGGTTAGGGTTAGGGTTAGGTTTAGGGTTAAGTTTAGGTTTAGGGTTAGGGTTAGGGTTAGGATTAGAGTTAGGTTTAGGTTTAGGGTTAGGGTAAGGGTAAAGGTTCGGGTTAGGTTTAGTGTTTAGGTTAGGGATAATGTTTGGGTTAGGGTTAGGGTTAGGGTTAGGAAAATGATAAGGGTTAGGGTTAGGGCTAGGCTTAGGGTTACGGGTTAGTGTTAGGGTTAGGGTTAGGGTTAGGGTAAGGGTAGGTTTAGGGTTAGGGTTTAGAGTTAGGGTTAGGTTTAGGGTTAGTGTTAGGGTTAAGGTAAGGGTAAGGGTTAGGTTTCGGGTTAGGGTTAGGTTTACGGTTATGGTCAGAGTTTGTTTTAGGGTAAGGGAAGGTTTAGGATTAGGGTTAGCGTTAGGTTTATGGTAAGGGTAAGTTTTAGGGTTAGAGTTAGGGTTAGGGTAAGGGTAAGGGTTAGGGTTAGGGTTAAGTTTAGGCTTAGGGTTAGGGTTAGGGTAAGGATAAGGGTTACGGTTACGGTTAGGGTTAGGGTTAGGTTGAGGGTGAGGGTCAGGGTTATTTTAGGGGTTAGGGTTCAGGTTAGAGTTATGGTTAGGGTAAGGTTTAGGGTTAAGGTTAGGGTAAGGGATAGGGTTAGGGGTTAGGGTTCGGGTTAGGGTTAGGGTAAGGGTTAGAGTTAGGGTTAGGGTAAGGGTAAGCTTTAGGGTTAGTGTTAGGGTTAGGGTTAGGGTTAGGGGTTAGGGTTAGGGTAAGGGTTAGGGTAAGGTTTAGGGTTAGGTTTAGGGTATGGGTAAGTGCTAGGGTTAGGTTTAGGGTTAGGTTAGGGTCAGGGTATGTGTTAGGGTTGGGTTAGGGTTAGGGTTAGGGTAAGGGTTATGGTTATGGTTAGGGTTAGGGTTAGGTTAAGGGTTAGGGTTAGGTTTAGGGTTAGAGTTAGAGTTAGGGTAGGGTAAGGGTTAGGGTTAGGGTTAGGGTTAGGTAAATGGTTAGGGTTAGGTTTAGGGTTAGAGTTAGGGTTAGGGTAGGGTAAGGATTTGGGTTAGGTTTAGGGTTAGAGTTAGGGTTAGGGTAGGGTAAGGGTTAGGGTTAGGGTTAGGGTCAGGGTAACCCTTAGGGTTAATGCTAGGGTTAGGGTTAGGGTAAGGGTAAGGGTTAGGGTAAGGGTAAGTGTTAGGGTCAGGTTTCGGGTTAGGGTTAGTGTTAGGGTTAGGGTTAAGGTTAGGGTTAGGGTTCAGGTTAGGGTTAGTTTTAGGGTTAGGGTTAGGGTAAGGGTAAGGTTTAGGGTTAGGGTTAGTTTTAGGATTAGGTTTAGGGTTAGGTTTATGGTAAGGGTTAGGGTAAGGGAAAGGGTTAGGGTGAGGGTTAGGGTTAGGTTAAGTGTTCGGGTTAGGGTTAGGGTTAGGGTAAGGTTAGGGTTAGGGTTATGGTTATGGTTATGGTTAGGGGTCAGTGTTAGGGTTAGGGTAAGGGTAAGGTTTAGGGTTATGGTTAGGATTAGGGGTTAGGGTTAGGGTAAGGGTTAGGGTTATGCTAGGGTAAGGGTAAGCGTTAGGGTTAGTGTTAGGCTTAGGGTTAGGGTTAGGGGTTAGGGTTAGGGTTAGGGTAAGGGTTAGGATTTGGTTTAAGTTTAGGGTAAGTGTTAGGGTTAGAGTTAGGCTTAGGGTTAGGTTAAGGTTTAGGGTTAGGGTTAGTGTTAGATTTAGGGTTAGTGTAGGGTAAGGGTAAGGTTTAGGGTTAGGGATATTGTTAGGGGTTAGGGTTAGGGTTTGGGTAAGGGTTAGGGTTAAGTTTAGTGTTAGGGTTAGGTTTAGGGTAAGGGTAAGTGTTAGGGTTAGGGTTAGGGTTAGGGTAACTGTAAGGGTTAGGTTTAGGGTTAGGGTTAGGGTTATTCAAGGGTAAGGGTTAGGGTTAGGGTTAGGTTGAGGGTGAGGTTTAGGGTTTGGGTTAGGGGTTAGGGTTCAGGTTAGGGTTGGGGTTAGGGTAAGGGTTATGGTTAAAGTTAGGGTAAGGGTTAGGGTTAGGGTTAGGGTCAGTGTTAGGATTAGGGTTAGGGGTTAGGGTTAGGGTTAGGGTTAGTTTACGGGTAAGGTTTAGGGTTAGGGATAGGTTTAAGGGTTAGGGTTAGGGTTAGGGTAAGGGTAAGGTTTAGGGTTAGGGTAAGGGTAAGAGTTAGGGTTATGTTTAGGGATAGGTGCTAGGGTTATGGTTAGGGTAAGGGTAAGTTTTAGGGTTAGGGTTAGGGTTAGGTGTTAGTGTTAGGGTTAGAGTAAGGGTTAGGTTTAGGGTAAGTGGTAGAGTTATGTTTAGGGTAAGGGTAAGGTTTAGGGTTAGGGTTAGGTTTAGTGTAAGGGTACGGGTTTGGGTTAGGGTTCGGCTAGGGTTAGTTTTGGGGTTAGGATTAGGGTATGGGTAAGGGTTAGGGTTAGGGTTAGGGTTGTGGTTATTGTTAGGCTAACGTAAGGGTTAGGGTTAAGGTTAGGGTTAGGGTTAGGGTTAGGGTTAGGGTAAAGTTAGGGTTAGGGTTAGGGTTAGGGTTACATTTAGAGTTAGGGGTAGGTAAGGATAAGGGTTAGGGGTAGGTTTAGGTTTGGGGTTAAGATTAGGGTTAGGGTTAGGTAATGGTAAGGGTTAGGGTTAGGGTTAGTGTAAGGGTGTTAGGGTTAGGGTTAGGGTTAGTTTTAGGGTTTGGGTTAGGATAAGGGTAAGGGTTAAGGTCAGGGTTAGGGTTAGGGTTAGGGTTAGGGGTTAGGGTTAGGGTTAGGGTAAGGGTAAGGTTTAAGGTTAGTGTTAGGGTTAGGGATTACGGTTAGGGTTAGAGTAAGGGTTAGGTTTAGGGTAAGGGTTAGGGTTAGGTGTAGGGTAAAGGTAAGTTTTAGTGTTAGGATTAGGGTTAGGGTTTGGGTAAGGGTAAGGGTTAGGTTTTGCTTTAGGGTTAGGGTTAGGTTTGGGGTTAGGATTAGGTAAGGGTAAGGGTTAGGGTTAGGGTTAGAGTTGTGGTTAGGTTTATGCTAAGGGTAAGGGTTAGGGTTAAGGTTAGGGTTAAGGTTAGGGTTAGGTTTAGGGTAAGGGTGAAGGTTAGGGAAAAGTTAGGGTTAGGGTTAGGGTTAATTTTACGGTTGGGGTAGGGTAAGGGTAGGGGTTAGGGTTAGTTTTAGGGTTGGGGTTAAGTTTAGGGTTAGGGTAAGGGTAAGGGTTAGGGTTGTCTTTAGGGTTACGGTTAGGTTTGGGGTTAGGATTAGGTAAGGGTAAGGGTTAGGGTTACAGTAAGGTTAGGGTTAGGGTTAGGGTAAGGTTATGGTTAGGGTTAGGGTTAGGGTTAGGGTTAGGGTAAGGGTAAGGGTTAGGGTTAGGGTTAGGGTAAGGTTAGGGTTAGGGTCAGGGTTAGGGTAAGGGTAAGGTTAAGTGTGAGGGTTAGGTTTAGGGTTAGGTTTAGGGTAAGGGTGAGGTTTAGGGTTAGGGTTAGCGTTAGGGTTAGGGTAAGGTTTAGGGTTAGGGTTAGGGTTAGGGTAAGAGTAAGGCTTAGGGTTAGATTTAGGGTTAGGTTTGGGTTTAGGCTTAGGATAAGGGTAAGGGTTAGGGTAAGGGTAAGGGTTAGGGTCAGGGTTCGGGTTAGGGTTAGTGTTACGGTTAGGGTTAAGGTTAGGGTTAGGGTTAGGGTTAGTTTTAGGGTTAGGGTTAGGGTAAGGGTAAGGTTTAGGGTTAGGGTTAGTTTTAGGATTAGGGTTAAGGTTAGGTTTATGGTTAGGGTTAGGGTAAGGGAAAGGGTTAGGGTGAGGGTTAGGGTTAGGCTAAGTGTCCGGGTTAGGGTTAAGGTTAGGGTTAGTTTTAGGGTTAGGGTTATGGTTAGGCTTCAGTGTTAGGGTTAGGGTAAGGGTAAGGTTTAGGGTTAGGGTTAGGATTAGTGGTTAGGTTTAGTGTTGGGGTTAGGGTTAGGTTTAAGGTTAGTGTTAGGGTTAGGGTTAGGGTTAAATTAAGTGTAAGCGTTAGGGTTAGTGTTAGGGCTAGGGTTAGGGTTAGGTGTTAGGGTTAGGGATAGGGTTAGGGTAAGGGTTAAGGGTAGGTTTAAGGTAAGGGTAAATGCTAGGGTTAGGGTTAGGTTAGGGTAAGGGTATGGGTTAGGACTGGGGTTAGGTTTAGGGTTAGGGTAAGGGTTAGGGTTAGGGTTAGGGTTAGGGTTAGGTTAAGGGTTAGGGTTAGGGTTAGGGTTAGGGTTAGAGTTAGTGTTAGGGTAGGGTAAGGGTAAGTTTTAGGGTTAGGGATAGAGTTAGGGGTTAGGGTTAGGGTTAGGATTAGGGTAAGGGTTAGGGTTAGGTTTAGTGTTACGGTTAGGTTTTTGGGATTTAGGGTAAGGGTTAGGTTTAGGGTCAGGGTTAGGGTTAGGGCAAGTGTAAGGGTTAGGTTTAGGGTTAGGTTTAGGGTTACGGTAAGGGTAAGGGTTAGGGTTAGGGTTAGGTTGAGGGTGAGGGTTAGGGTTAGGGTTAGGGGTAAGGGTTCAGGTTAGGGTTGGGGTTAGGGTAAGGGTTAGGGTTGAAGTTAGGGTAAGGGTTAGGGTTAGGGTTAGGGTCAGGGTTAGGGTTAGAGTTATGGTTAGGGGTTAGGGTTACGATTAGGGTTAAGGTAAGGGTAAGGTTGAGGGTTAGGGTTAGGGTTAGGGGTTAGGGTTAGGTTTAGCGTAAGGGTAAGGTTTATGGTTAGGGTAAGGGTAAGGGTTAGGGTTAGGGTTAGGGATAGGGGTTAGGGTTAGGGTTAGGGTAAAGGTAAGTTTTAGGGTTAGGGTTAGGTTTCGGGGTTAGGGTTAGAGTTATAGTAAGGGTTAGGGGTAGGGTAAGTCATAGAGTTATGTTTAGGGTAAGGGTAAGGTTTAGGGTTAGGGTTAGGGTAAGGTTAAGGGTTAGTGTTAGGCTTAGGTTTAGGGTTAGGGGTTAGGGTTAGGGTTAGGGTTGGGTAAAGGATAGGGTTAGAGTTAGGGTTAGGGTTAGTGTTTAGGGTTAGGTATAGGTTTACGCTTACGTTTAGAGTTAGGTTTAGTGTAAGGATGAGGGTGAGGGTTAGGGCAAGGGGATGGGTTAGATTTAGGGTTAGGGTTATTGTTAGGGGTAGGGTTAGGGTTAGGGTTAGGGTAAAGTTTAGGGTTAGGGTTAGGGTTAGGGTAAGGGTAAGTGTTAGGTTTAGGGTTAGGGTTAGGTTAAGGGTAAGTGTTAGGGTTAGGGTTAAGGTTAGGTTTAGGGTTAGGATAAGGGTAAGGGTTAGGGTCAAGGATAGGGTTAGGGTTAGGGGTTAGAATTAGGGTTAGGGTTTGGATAAGGGTAAGGGTTAGGGTTAGGGTTAGGGTTAGGGTTAGGGTTAGGTTTAGGGTTAGGGTTAGGGTAAGGGTAGGGGTTAGGGGTTAGGGTAAGGGTTTGGGTTAGGGTTAGGGTTAGGTTTAGGATTAGGGTAAAATGTAGGGTTAGTGTTAGGGTTAGGGTTAGGGTAAGGGTAAGTGTTTGGGTTAGGGGTAGGATTAGGGTTAGGGTAAGGGTAGGGGTTAGGATTAGGTTTAGTGTTAAGTTTAGGGTTAGGGTTAGGGTTAGCTTTCGGATTAGTGTGAGGTTTACATTTAGGTTTAGGGTTAGGGCAAGTGTAAGTGTTAGGGTTAGGGTTAGGGTTAGGTTTGGATTAGGGTTAAGGTTAGGGTTAGGGTAAGGGTTAGAGTTAGGGTTAGGGTTAAGTTTAGGTTTAGCGTTAGGGTTAGGGTTAGGATTAGGGTTAGGTTTAGGTTTAGGGTTACGTTTAAGGTAAGATTAAGGGTCGGGTTAGGTTTAGGGTTTAGGTTAGGGTTAGGGTTTGGGTTAGGTTTAGGGATAGGGTTAGGGAAATGGTAAGGGTTAGGGTTAGGGCTAGGCTTAGGGTTAGCTGTTAGTGTTAGTGTTAGTGGTAGGGTTAGGGTAAGGGTATGTTTAGGGTTAGGGATTAGAGTTAGGTTTAGGGTTAGGGTTAGGGTTAGGGTTAAGGTAAGAGTAAGGGTTAGGTTTCGGGGTAGGTTTAGGTTTACGGTTAGGGTTAGGGTTAGGTTTAGTGTAAGGGTAAGGTTTATGGTTAGGGTTAGGGTTTGGGTTAGGTTTAGGGAAAGGGTAAGGTTTAGGGTTAGGGTAAGGTTTAGGGTAAGGGTAAGGGTTAGGGTTATTGTTAAGGTTAGACTTAGTGTTAGGGTTAGGGTAAGGATAAGGTTTAGGGTTAGGGTTAGGGTTAGGGTTAGTGTGAGGGTGAGGGTTAGGGTTAGGGTTAAGGGTTAGGGTTTGGGTTAAGGGTTAGGGTTCAGGTTAGGGTTCGGGTAGGTAAGGGTTAGGGTTAAGGTTAGGGTAAGGGTTAGGGTTAGGGTTAGGGTAAGGTTAAGGGTTAGTGTTAGGCTTAGGGTTAGGGTTAGGGGTTAGGGTTAGGGTTAGGGTTGGGTAAAGGATAGGGTTAGAGTTAGGGTTAGGGTTAGTGTTTAGGGTTAGGTATAGGTTTACGCTTACGTTTAGAGTTAGGTTTAGTGTAAGGATGAGGGTGAGGGTTAGGGCAAGGGGATGGGTTAGATTTAGGGTTAGGGTTATTGTTAGGGGTAGGGTTAGGGTTAGGGTTAGGGTAAAGTTTAGGGTTAGGGTTAGGGTAAGGGTAAGTGTTAGGTTTAGGGTTAGGGTTAGGTTAAGGGTAAGTGTTAGGGTTAGGGTTAAGGTTAGGTTTAGGGTTAGGATAAGGGTAAGGGTTAGGGTCAAGGATAGGGTTAGGGTTAGGGGTTAGAATTAGGGTTAGGGTTTGGATAAGGGTTAGGGTTAGGGTTAGGGTTTAGGGTTAGGGATAGGTTTAGGTTTAATGTTAGGGTAAGGTTAAGGGTTAGGGTTAGGGTTAGGGTTAGGGGTTAGGGTTAGGGTTAGAGTTAGGGTTAGGTTTAGGGTTAAGGTAAGGGTAAGTGTTAGGGTTAGAGTTAGGGTAAAGGTTAGTGTTAGGGTTAGGGTTAGGTTAAGGGTTAGTGTTAGGGTTAGGGTTCTGGTAAGGGTAAGGGTTAGGGTTAGGGTTAGGGTAAGGGTTAGGGTTAGGGTTAGGGTTAGGTTTAGGGTAATGGTAAGGGTTAGTAAGGGTAAGGTGTAGGGTTAGGGTTAGGGTAAGGGTTATTGTTAGGGTTAGTGTTAGGTTTAGGTTAAGGGTAGGGTTAGGGTTAGCATAATGTTAAGGGTTAGGGTTAGGGTTTAGGGTTAGTGTTAGGTTTAGGGTTAAGGTTAGGGTTAGGGTTAGCATAATGTTAAGGGTTAGGGTTAGGGGTTAGAGTTAGGGTTAGGGTTGGGGTTAGGTTTAGGGTTAGGGTAAGGGTAAGGGTAAGGGTAAGGGTTAGGGTTAGGGTTAGGTTAAGGGTTAGGTTTAGGGTTACGTTTAGGTTTAGGGTTAAGGTTAGAGTTAGGGTTAGGGTTAGGGTTAGGGTAAGGTTAAGGGTTAGGGTTAGGGTAAGGGTTAGGGTTAGGGTAATGGTAAGGGTTAGTGTAAGGGTTAGGTTTAGGGTTAAGGTTAGGGTTAGGGTGAGGGTAATATTAAGGGTTAGGTTTAGTGTTAGGCTTAGGGTTAGGGTAAGGTTTAGGTTTAGGGTTAGGGTAAGGTTAAGGTTTAGGGTTAGGGTTCGGTTTAGGGTTAGCGTAAGGGTTAGTGTTAGGTTTAGAGTAAAGGTAAGTTTTAGGGTTAGGGTAAGTGTTATTAGGGTTAGGATAAGAGTAAGGGTTAGGGTTAGGGTTATAGTCAGGGTCAGGGTAAGGGTTAGGGTTAGGGTTAGGGTTAGGTTTGGGGTTAGGGTTAGGGTAAGGGTAAGGGTAAGGGTTAGGTTTAGGATTAGGTTTAGAGTTAGCGTTAGGGTTAGGGTTATGGTAAGGGTAAGGTTTAGGGTTAAAGTTAGGGTTAGGTTTAGGATTAGGGTTAGGGTTAGTGTAAGGATTAGGGTTAGGGTAAAGGTTAGGGTTAGGGTTAGGGTTAGGTTTAGGGTTAGGGTAAGGGTAAGGGTAAGGTTTAGGGTTAAAGTTAGGGTTAGGGGTTAGGGTTAGGGTTAGGGTTAGGTCAAGAGTTAGAGTTAGGTTTAGGGTAAGTGTAAGGTTTAGAGTTCTGGTTAGGGATAGGTTTGGTTAGGGTTAGGGTAAGAGTAAGAGTTAGGGTTAGGGTTAGGGTTTGGTTTAGCGTAAGGGTTAGGGTTAGGGTTAGGGTTAGTTTTGGGGTTAGGGTTAGGGTAAGGGTAAGGGTTACAGTTAGGGTTAGGTTTAGGGTTAGGGTTAGGGTTAGGGTTAGGTGTAGGTTTAGGGTTAGAGTTAGGGTTAATATTAAGGGTAGGGTTAGGGTTAGGTTTTGGGCTCGAGCTAGGGTTAGGATAGGGTTAGGTGGGTTTAGGTTTAGGTGTAGGAGTAAGGGGAGGGGTAGGGTTAGGGTTAGGATTAGGGTTGGGGGTAGGGGTAGAGGGAGGGTTAGGGGTAGGGTTAGGGTTAGGGTTAGGGGTAGAGTTTTGGGTAGGGTTAGGGTTAGGGTTACGTTTAGGGTTAGGGTAAGGGTAAGTGTTAGGTTTAGGGTTAGGGTTATGATAAGGGTAAGGTTAGGGTTAGGGTTAGGGTTAGGGTTAAGTTATGGTTAGGGTTAGGGTTAGGGTTAGGGTAAGGTTTAGGTTTAGGGTTAGGGTTAAGGTTAAGGTAAGGGTAAGGGTTAGGGTTAGGTTTAGGGTAAGGGTAAGGTTTCGGGTTAGGGTTAGGATTAGGGTTAGTGTAAGGGTAAGGATTACTGTAAGGGTAAGGGTTAGGGTTAGGGTTAGGGTGAGTGTTAGGTTTAGGGTTAGGGGTTAGGCTTCGGGTTAGGGTTAGGGTTAGGGTAAGGGTTAGCTTTAGGGTTAGGGTAAGGGTTAGGGTTAGGTTAAGCGTTAGAGTAAGGTTAAGGGTTAGGTTTAGTGTTAGGGTTAGGGATAGGATTAGGGTTTAGGGTTAGGGTTAGGGTTAGGGTAAGAGTTAGGTTTAGGTTTAGGAGTACGGTAAGTGTTACGGTTAGAGTTAGGGTAAGTGTAAGGGTAAGTGTTACGGTTAGGGTTAGGGTAAGTGTAATGGTTAGTGTTAGGCTTAGGGTTAGGTTTAAGGTTAGTGTTAGGGTTAGGGTTAGCGTAAGTATAAGGGTAAGTGTTAGGATTAGGGTTAGGTTAAGGGATAGTGGTTAGGGTTAGGGTTAGGATTAGGGTAAGGGTAAGGGTTAGGGTTAGGGTTAGGGTTAAGTTTAGGGTTAGGGTTAGGCTTAGGTTTAGTGTTAGGGTAAGGGTAATATAAGGGTTAGGGTTAGGGTTAGGTGTTAGGGTTAGGGTTAGTGTTAGGTAAGGGTAACTTTAGGGTTAGGGTCAGGTTTAGGGTTAGGGTATGGGTAAGTGTTAGGGTTGGGGTTAGGGTTAGGGTTGGGTAAGGGTAAGGGTTGGGGTTAGGGTTAGGGTTAGGGTTAGAGTAAGGGTTAGGTTAGGGTTAGGGTAAGGGTAAGGGTTAGGTTTAGGGTGAGGGTTAGGGTAAACTTTAGGTTTAGCGTTAGGGTTACGGATAGGATTAAGTTTAGGTTTAGGTTTAGGGTTGGGGCTACGGTAAGGGTAAGAGTTAGGGTTAGGGTTAGAGTTATGTTTAGGGCTAGGGTTAGGGTTAGGGGATAGGGTTAGGGTAAGGGTAAGGTTTAGGGTTAGGGGTTAGAGTTAGGGTTAATGTTAGGGTTAAGGTAAGAGTAAGTTTTAGGGTTCTGGTTAGGGTTAGGGTTACGGTTAGTGTTAGGGTTAGGGTTAGGTTTAGGGTAAGGGTAAGGTTTAGAGTTAGGTTTAGATTTAGGTTTAGGGTAAAGGTAAGGTTTAGGGTTATGGTTAGGTGTTACGGTTAGGGTAAGGGTAAGGGTTAGGTTTAGGGTTAGGGTTAGGGTAAGGATAAGGCTTAGGGTTATGGTTAGTTTTAGGGTGAGGGTTAGGGTTAGGGTTAGGGGTTAGGGTTCGGGTTAGGGTTAGGGTAAGGGTTAGGGTTAGGGTTAGGGTAAGTGTTAGGGTTAGGGTTAGCGTTAGGGTAAGGGTAAGGGTTAGGGTTAGGGTTAGGGTTAGGGGTTAGGGTTCGGGTTAGGGTTAGGGTTAGGGTAGGGTTAGGGTTAGGGTTAGGGTAAGGGTTAGGGTTTGGGTTAGGGTTAGGGTAAGGGTTAGGGTTAGGGTTAGAGTAAGTGTTATGGTTATGGTTAGGGTTAGGTTTATGTTTAGGGTTAGGGTAATGGTAAGGGTTAGGGTAAGGGTTAGTTATAGGGTTAGTTTTAGGGTAAGGGTTAGGGTTAGTGTTAGGGTAAGGGTTATGGTTATGGTTAGGGTTAGGGTTAGGGTTAGGGGTTAGGATTAGGGTTAGGTTGAGGGTAAGGGTTAGGGGTTATGGTCAGGGCTAGGGTTCGGGTTAGGGTTAGGTTTCGGGTAAGGTTTAGGTTTAGGGTTAGGGTTAGGGTTAGGGTTCGGGGTTAGGTGTAGGGTTAGGGTTAGGGTAAGGGTAAGGGTTACTCTAAGGGTTAGGGTTAGGGTTAGGGTTAAGGGTTAGGGTTAGGGTATGGGTAGGTGTGAGAGTTAGGGTTAGCGTTTGGGTAAGGGTAAGGGTTAGGGTTAGGGTTAGGGTTAGGGTTAGGGGTTAGGGTTCGGGTTAGGGTTAGGGTTAGGGTTTGGGTTAGGGTTAGGGTAAGGGTTAGGGTTAGGGTTAGAGTAAGTGTTATGGTTGTGGTTAGGGTTAGGTTTATGTTTAGGGTTAGGGTAATGGTAAGGGTTAGGGTAAGGGTTAGGTATAGGGTTAGTTTTAGGGTAAGGGTTAGGGTTAGTGTTAGGGTAAGGGTTATAGTTATGGTTAGGGTTAGGGTTCGGGTTAGGGGTTAGGATTAGGGTTAGGTTTAGGGTAAGGGTTAGGGGTTATGGTTAGGGCTAGGTTTAGGGTTAGGGTTAGGGTTAGGGTAAGGTTTAGGGTTAGGGTTAGGGTTAGGGTTAGGGTTCGGGGTTAGGTTTAGGGTTAGGGTTAGGGTAAGGGTAAGGGTTACTCTAAGGGTTAGGGTTAGGGTTAGGGTTAAGGGTTAGGGTTAGGGTAAGGGTAAGTGTGAGAGTTAGGGTTAGCGTTTGGGTAAGGGTAAGGGTTAGGGTTAGGGTTAGGGTTAGTGTTAGGGTATGGTTAGGGTTAGGGTAAGGGTAAGGTTTTAGGTTAGGGTTAGGGTTAGGGTCAGGGTCAGGGTTAGGGTTAGGGTAAGGGTAAGGTTTAGGCTTAGGGTTAAGTGTTAGATTTAGGGTTAGGGTTAGGGTTAAGATTAAGGTAAGGATAAGGGTTAGTATCAGGGTTAGGGTTAGGGTTAGGGTTAAGGGTAAGGGTTAGGGTTAAGTTTAGGGTAAGGGTAAGGTTTCGGGTTAGGGTTAGGGTTAGGGTTATGGTAAGGGTAAGGGTTACTGTAAGGGTAAGGGTTAGGGTTAGGGTTAGGGTGAGTGTTAGGTTTAGGGTTAGGGGTTAGGCTTTG
>NW_028327625.1:77500-105000 GCF_031878675.1 Megascapheus bottae | reverse complement strand
TTAGGGTAAGGTTTAATGTTAGGATTAGCGTTAGGGTAAGGACAAGTTTTAGGGTTAGTGTTAGGTTTGGGGTTAGGGTTAGGGTAAGTGTAAGTGTTAGGGTTAGTGTTAGGGTTAGGATTAGGGGTTAGGGTTAGGGTAAGGGAAATTGTTAGGGTTAGGGTTAGGGTTAGGGTAAGTGTAAGGGTTAGAGTTAGTGTTAAGGTTTGTTTAGGTTTAGGGTTAGGGTTAGGGTTAGGATAAATTTAAGTGTTAGGGTAAGGTTAGGGTAAGGGTTTGGGTTAGGGTTAGGGTTAGGTTTAGGGTAAGGGTTAGGGTTAGATTTATGGTTAGGGTAAGGTTTAAGGTTAGGGTTAGGGTTAGAGTTAGGGTTAGGGTAGGGTAAGGGTAAGGGTTAGGGTTAGGGTTAGGTTTAGGGTTAGGTTTAGTGTTAGGGTAAGGGTGATGGTTAGGGTCAGGGTTAGGGTTAGGGTTAGTGTTTCGGTTAGGGTTAGGGTTAGGCTTAAGGTTAGGGTTAGGTTTAGTGTAAGGGTGAGTGTTAGGGTTAGGGTAAGCGGCGGGGTTAGTGTTAGGGTTAGGGTTATGTTTAGGGTAAGGTTTAATGTTAGGATTAGCGTTAGGGTAAGGACAAGGTTTAGGGTTAGTGTTAGGTTTGGGGTTAGGGTTAGGGTAAGTGTAAGTGTTAGGGTTAGTGTTAGGGTTAGGATTAGGGGATAGGGTTAGGGTAAGGGAAATTGTTAGGGTTAGGGTTAGGGTTAGGGTAAGTGTAAGGGTTAGTGTTAGGGTTAAGGTAGGTTTAGGTTTAGGGTTAGGGTTAGGGTTAGGATAAGGTTAAGTGTTAGGGTTAGGTTAGGGTAAGGGTTTGGGTTAGGGTTAGGGTTAGGGTAAGGGTTAGGGTTAGATTTATGGTTAGGGCAAGGTTTAGGATTAGGGTTAGGGTTAGAGTTAGGGTTAGGGTAGGGTAAGGGTAAGGGTTAGGGGTAGGGATAGGGTTAGGGGTTAGGTTTAGGGTTAGGGTTAGGGTTAGGGTTAGAGTTATGGGTACGGTTCGGGATAGGGTTAGGGTTAGAGTTAGGGTAAGGATAAGTGTTAGGGTTAGGTTTAGGGTTAGGGTTAGGTTAGGGTAAGGGTTTGGGTTAGGGTTACGGTTAGGGTTAGGGTAAGGGTTAGGGTTAGGTTTAGGGTTAGGGTAAGGTTTAGTGTTAGGGTTAGGGTTAGGGTTAGAGTTAGGGTTAGGGTAGGGTAAGGGTAAGGGTTAGGGTTAGGGGTTAGGTTTAGGGTTAGGGTTAGGGTTAGGATAAGGGTAAGGATTAGGTTTAGGGTTAGGGTGAAGGTTTAGTGTAGGGTTGGGGTAAGTGTAGGGTTAGGGTCAGGGTTAGGGTTAGGGTTAGGATAAGGGTTTGGGTTAAGGTTAGGGGTTAGGGTTGGGTTAGGGTAAGAGTTAGAGTTATGGTTAGGATAAGGGTAAGTGTTAGGGTTAGTGTTAGGTTAAGGGATAGGGGTTAGGGTTAGGGTTAAGTTTAGGGTAAGGTTAAGGGTTAGGGTTAGGGTTAGGTTTAGGGTTAGGTTTAGTGTTAGGGTAAGGGTTAGGCTTAGGGTTAGGGTTAGGGTTAAGGTTAGGCTTAAAGTTAGGGTTAGGTTTAGTTTAAGGGTGAGGGTTAGGGTTAGGGTTAGGGTTAGGGTTAGTGTTTCGGTTAGGGTTAGGGTTAGGCTTAAGGTTAGGGTTAGGTTTAGTGTAAGGGTGAGGGTTAGGGTTAGGGTAAGCGGCGGGGTTAGTGTTAGGGTTAGGGTTAGGGTTAGGGTTAGGGGTTAGGGTTAGGGTTAGGGTAAGTGTTAGGGTTAGGGTTAGCTTTAGGGTAAGGGTAAGTGTTAGGTTTAGGGTTAGGGTTAGGGTTAGGGTATGGGTAAGCGTTAGGCTTAGGGTTAGGTTTAGGGATAAGGTTAGGTTTAAGGTTAGGTAAGGGTAAGTGTTAGGGTTAGGGTTAGGGTTAGGATAAGGGTAAGGGTTAGGGTTAGGGTTAGGGGTTAGGGTTAGGTTAGGGTTAGATAAGGTTAAGGTTTAGGGTTAGGGTTAGGATTTAGTTTAGGGTTAGGTTTAGGTAAGGTTTGGGGTTAGGGTTAGGGGTTAGGGTTAGGGTTAGGGGTAGGGTTAGGGTTAGAGTAAGTGTTAGGGTTAGGGGTAGGGTTAGGTTTAGGGTTAGGGTTAGTGTAAGGGTTAGTGTTTGGGTTAAGGTTATGTTTATGGTTAGGGGTAGGGTTAGGGTTAGGAATAGGATAAGGTTAAGTGTTAGGGTAGGCTTAGGTTAAGGGATAGGGGTTTTGGTTATGGTTAGGGTTAGGGTTACAGTAAGGGTAAGGGTTAGGGTTAGGGTTAGGGTTAGGATAAGGGTAAGGGTTAGGGTTAGGTTTAGGGTTAGGGTGAGGGTTAGGGGTTAAGGTTCAGGTTAGGGTTAGTGTAAGGGTTAGGGTTACGGTAAGGGTTTGGGTTAGGTTAGGGAAAGGAAGAGGGTTAGGGTAAGGGTTACGTTTAGCGTTAGGGTTAGGGTTAGGGTTAGGGTTAGGATTAGGTTAAGGGTTAGGTTTAGGGGTAGGTTAAGGGTAGGAGTTAGGGTTAGGGTTAAGGTTATGGTTAGTGTTAGGGTTAGGGTTAGGGTTAAGGGTAAGGGTTAGGGTTAGGGTTAGGGTTAGGGTTAGGTTAGGGTTAGGGTTAGGATGAGGTTAAGTGTTAGGATTAGGTTTAGGATAAGGTATAGGGGCTAGGGTTAGGGTTAGGGTTAGGGTTAGGCTTAAGGTAAGGGAAAGTTTTAGGTTTTAGGGTTAGTGTTTGGGTTAAGTTTTGGGTTAGGGTTAGGCTTATGTTTAGAGTTAGGGTAAGGGTTAGGTTTAGGGTTAGGGGTTAGATTTAGGGTTATGGTTACTGTTAGGGTAAGAGTAAGGGTTAGGTTTAGGGTTAGGGTTAGGGGTTAGCGTTAGGATTAGGGTTAGGGTCAGGGTAAGTGTAAGGGTTGGGTTAGGGTTAGGGTTAAGTTTAGGGTTAGGGTTAGGGTTAGGGTTAGGGTTAGGGAAAGGGTAAGTGTTAGGGTTAGGGTTAGGTTTAGGTTAAGGTAAGGTTTAGGGTTAGGTTTAGGGTAAGGGTAAGGTTAAGTTTAGGGTTAGGGTTAGGGTAAGGATAAGGGTTAGGGTTAGGGTTAGGGTTAGGGTGAGGGTTAGGGTTTAGGGTTCGGGTTAGTGTTAGGGTTAGGGTAAGGGTTAGGGTTAGTTTTAGGGTTAGGTTTAGGGTTCAGGTAAGGTTTAGGTTTAGGGTTAGGGTAAGCTTAAGGTTTAGGGTTAGGGTTAGCTTTAGGGGTTAGTGTTAGGGTGAGGGTAAGGGTTAGGGTTAGGGTAGAGTTATGTTTGGGGTTAGGGTTAGGGCAAGGGTAAGGTTTAGAGTTAGGGTAAGGGTTCAGTTTAGGGTTAGGGTTAGGTTTACGGTAAGGGTTAGTGTCAGGGTTAAGGTTAGTGTTAGGGGTTAGGACTAGTGTTAGGGTTAGGGTAATTGTTAGGAACAAGGTTAGGGTAAGTGTAAGGGTTAGGTTAGGGTTAGGGTTAGGTTTAGGGTTAGGATAAGGGTTAGGGTAGGTTTAGGGTTAGGGTTAGGGTAAGGGTAAGGTTTAGGGTTAGGGTTAGGGTTAGCGGAAGGCTTAGGGTTAGGGGTAGGGTTAGGGTTAGGGTAAGGGGAAGGGTTAGGGTCAGGGTTAGGGTTAAGGGTTAGGGTTAGTGTTAGTGTAAGGGTAAGGTTTAGGATTAGGTTTAGGCTTAGGAGTTAGCGTTAGGGTTAGGGTTAGGGTAAGGTTTAGGGTTAGGGTTAGGTTAGGGGTTAGGTTTGGGTTTGGGTTAGGGTTAGGGTTAGAGTTAGCATTAAGGTTAGGGTTAGGGTTAGTTAAGGATAAGGGTTAGGATTAGGATTAGGGTTAGGTTTAGGATTAGGGTAAGGCTTAGGGTTAGGGTTTGGGTTAGGTTATGGTTAATGTTAGGGTTAGGCTTAGGTTAAGGGTAAGGGTTAGGGATAGGTTTAGGTTTGGGGTTAGGGTTAGGGTAAGTGTAAGGGTTAGGGTTAGGGTTAGGATTAGTGGTTAGCGTAAGGGTAAGTCTTAGGGTTAGGGATAGGGTTAGGCTTAGGGTAAGGGTTAGGTTTGGGGTTAGGGTTAGGGTAAGGGTAAGGGTTAGGGTTAGGGTTAGGTGTAGGGTTAGGGTAAGAGTTAGGGTTAGGGTTAGGGTGAGGTTTGGGGATAGGTTTAGGGTAAGGGTAAGGGTTATGGTTAGGGTTAGTGTTAGGTTTAGGGTTAGGGTTAGGGTTAGCGTTAGTTTAAGGGTTAGGGTTAGGGTAGGGTAAGGGTAAGTGTTAGGTTTAGGGTTAGGGTTAGGGCTAGGTTAAGGTTAAGGGTTAGGGTTAGGGTTACGTTTATGGTAAGGGTAAGTGTTCGGGTTAGGGTTAGGGTTAGGTTAAGGGTTAGGTTTAGGGGTAGGTTAAGGGTAGGGGTTAGGGTTACGTTTAAGGTTAGGGTTAGTGTTAGGGTTAGGGTTAGGGTAAGGGTAAGGTTTAGGGTTAGGATTAGGGTTAGGGTTAGGTTTAGAGAAAGGGTAACGGTTACGGTTAGGGTTAGGGTCAGGGTTAGGTTAAGGATAAGGTTTATGGTTAGGGTTAGGGTAAGGTTTAGGGTTAGGGTTAGGGTTAGGGTAAGGGTAAGTTTTAGGGTTAGGTTTAGGGTTAGGGTTAGGCTAAGGTTAAGGGTTAGGGTTAGGGTTAGGGTAAGGGTTATGGTTAGGGTTAGGTTTAGGTTTAGGTTTAGGGTTAGGTTTAGGGTAAGGGTTTGGGTTCGGTTTTGGGTTAGTGTAAGGGTTAGGGTTAGGATTAGGGTTAGGGTTAGGTTTAGGGTTAGGGTTAGGGTAAGTGTAAGGTTTAGGGTTAGGGTTAGGGTTAGCGGAAGGCTTAGGTTTAGGGTTAGTGTTAGGGTTAGGGTTAAAGTTAGGGTTAGGGTTAGGGTTAGGTTAGGGTTAGCATTAAGTTGTAGGGTTAGGGCTAGGGGAAGGGGAAGAGTTAGGGTCAGGGTTAGGGTTAAGTGTTAGGGTTATTATTAGTGTAAGGGTAAGGTTTAAGTTTAGGTTAAGGCTTAGGAGTTAGGGTTAGGGTTAGGGTTAGGTTTAGGGTTAGGGTTAGGTTAGGGGTTAGTTTTTGGTTAGGGTTAGGGTTAGGGTTAGGGTTAGCATTAAGGTTAGGGTTAGGGTTAGTTAAGGATAAGGGTTAGGGTTAGGATTAGGGTTAGGTTTAGGATTAGGGTAAGGCTTAGGTTAGGGTTAGGGTTAGGTTATGGTTAATATTAGGGTTAAAGTTAGGGTAAGGGTAAGGGTTAGGGATAGGTTTAGGTTTGGGGTTAGGGTTAGGGTAAGTGTAAGGGTTAGGATTAGGGTTAGCGTTAGGGTTAGGATTAGGGGTTAGGGTAAGGGTAAGTGTTAGGGTTAGGGTTAGGGTTAGGTTTAGGGTTAGGGTTAGGGTTAGGGTTAGGATGAGGTTAAGTGTTAGGGTTAGGGTTAGGATAAGGGATGGGGGATAGGGTTAGGGTTAGGGTTAGGCTTAGGCTTAAGGTAAGGGAAAGTTTTAGGTTTACGGTTAGTGTTAGGGTTAAGTTTAGGGTTAGGGTTAGTCTTATGTTTAGAGTTAGGGTAAGGGTTAGGTTTAGGGTTGGGGGTTAGAGTTAGGGTTAGGGTTACTGTTAGGGTAAGGGTAAGGGTTAGGTTTAGGGTTAGGTTTAGGGGTTAGGGTTAGGGTTCGGGTTAGGGTTTAGTGTTAGGGTAAGGGTTAGGTTTAGGGATAGCCTAACGGTTACGGTTAGTTTTAGGGTTAGGTTTAGGGTTCGGGTAAGGTTTAGGTTTAGGGTTAGGGTAAGCTTAAGGTTTAGGGTTAGGGTTAGCTTTAGGAGTTAGTGTTAGGGTGAGGGTAAGGGTTAGGGTTAGGGTAGAGTTATGTTTTGGATTAGGGTTAGGGTAAGGGTAAGGGTTAGAGTTAGGGTAAGGGTTGGGTTTAGCGTTAGGGTTAGGTTTACGGTAAGGGTTAGGGTTAGGGTTAAGGTTAGGGTTTAGGGGTTAGGGTTAGTGTTAGGGTTAGGGTAATTGTTAGGGTTAAGGTTAGGGTAAGGGTAAGGGTTAGGTTAGGGTTAGGGTTAGGGTTAGGATAAGGGTTAGGGTTAGGTTTAGGGTTAGGGTTAGGGTAAGGGTAAGGTTTAGGGTTAGGGTTAGGGTTAGCGGAAGGCTTAGGGTTAGGGTTAGTGTTAGGGTTAGGTTTAAGTTTAGGGTTAGGGTTAGGGTAAGGGGAAGGGTTAGGGTCAGGGTTACGTTTAAGGGTTAGGGTTAGTGTTAGTGTAAGGGTAAGGTTTAGGATTAGGTTTAGGCTTAGGAGTTAGCGTTAGGGTTAGGGTTAGGGTAAGGTTTAGGGTTAGGGTTAGGTTAGGGGTTAGGTTTGGGTTAGGGTTAGGGTTAGGGTTAGGGTTAGCATTAAGGTTAGGGTTAGGGTTAGTTATGGATAAGGGTTAGGATTAGGATTAGGGTTAGGTTTAGGATTAGGGTAAGGCTTAGGGTTAGGGTTTTGGTTAGGTTATGGTTAAAGTTAGGGTTAGGGTTAGGGTAAGGGTAAGGGTTAGGGATAGGTTTAGGTTTGGGGTTAGGGTTAGGGTAAGTGTAATGGTTAGGGTTAGGGTTAGGGTTAGGATTAGTGGTTAGGGTAAGGGAAAGTCTTAGGGTTAGGGTTAGGTTAGGGTTAGGGTATGTATAAGGTTTAGTGTTAGGGTTAGGTTTAGGGTTAGGTTTAGGGTTAGGGTTAGGGTTAGGGTTAGGATGAGGTTAAGTGTTAGTGTTAGGGTTAGGATAAGGGATAGGGGATAGGGGTTGGGGTTAGGGTTAGGGTGAGGCTTAAGGTAAGGGAAAGTTTTAGGTTTAGGGTTAGTGTTAGAGTTAAGTTTAGGGTTAGGGTTAGGCTTAGGTTTAGAGTTAGGGGTAAGGGTTAGGGTTAGAGTTAGGGGTTAGAGGTAGGGTTAGCGTTAGAGGTAGGGTAAGAGTAAGGGTTAGGTTTATTGTTAGGGTTAGGGGTTAGCGTTAGGGTTAGGGTCAGGGTAAGTGTAAGGGTTGGGTTAGGGTTAGGGTTAGGTTTAGTGTTAGTGGTTAGGGTTAGGGTTAGGGTTAGGGGGCAGGGTAAGTTTAAGGGTTAGGTTTAGGCTTAGGGTTAAGGTTCGGGTTAGGGTTCGGGTTAGGGAAAGGGTAAGGGTTAGAGTTAGGGTTAGGGTTAGGTTTAGGTTAAGGGTAAGTTATAGGGTTAGGTTTAGAGTTAGGTTTGGTGTTAGGGTTAGGGTAAGAGTAAGGGTTAGGGTTAGCGATAGGGTTAGGGTAAGTGTTAGGGTTAGGGTTAGTGTTGGGTTTGGGGTTAGGGTTAGGGTAAGGGTAAGGGTTAGGGTTAGGGTTAGGGTTAGGGTTAGGTTTAGGGTTAGGTTTAGGGTTAGCGTTAGTGTTGGGGTAAGGGTTAGGGTTAAGGTTAGTGTTAGGTTTAGGGTTAGGATTAGGGTTAGGGTAAGGTTTAGGATTAGGTTTAGGGTTAGGGTTAGGGTAAGGGTAAGGGTTAGGGTTAGGTTTAGGGTTGGGATTAAGGTTAGTGTTAGGGTTAGGGTAAGAGTTAGGGTTAGGTTTAGGGTAAGAGTAAGGGTTACGGTTAGGTTTAGGGTAAGGGTAAGGGTTAGGGTTATGGTTAGGGTTAGGTTTACGTTTAGATTTAGGGTAAGTGTAAAGTTTAGGTTTAGGGTTAGGGTTCGGGTTAAGGTTAGGGTTAGGGTTAGGGTCAGGGTAAGGGTAAGCGTTAGGGTTAGGGTTAGGTTTAGGGTTGGGGTTAAGGTTAGGGTTAGGGTTAGGGTAAGGGTTAGGGTTAGGGTTAGGGTTAGGTTTAGGGTTAGGATTAGGGTAAGGGTAAGGTTTAGGGTTACAGTTAGTGTTAGGGGTTATTGTTAGGGTTAGGGTTAGGGTAAGGGTTAGGGTTAGGTTTAGGGTAAGGGTAAGGTTTAGGGTTAGGTTAGGGTTAGGTTTGGGGTTGGGGTTTGTTGGGAGCCAGAGTGGAATCAAACTGTACCTTGACTTGCATCAGACGATGGCTATATTGTCTTATTGCTTTCTGGCCCTATTCTATGTAAATGACCTGAGAATTACCATATGAATGTAACACCTGGAGGTTGCCTGGGAGAGGAGGAGGGAAGAAGGGGGAGGGGAAAATAAACGCGGCAGTCTAGTCAGTTTTTGCCTGGACTGCGGACATCCCGGACCTAGTGTGTCTGTCTCTCTTCTTTTTCTTCCTAGTCCTTGTCCCCTATTTCAGGAACCCCAATCTGTGAACCCTGGTTTGCTGCCGGTTGGCCCCAGCATCTGGCGCCCGAACAGGGACCCTGAAAATCTGGGACGAAGGTGAAGGACCCCTCCCTGTGGTGAGTAACACATCGTAGGACTATTAAGAGAGTATAGTCAGGAGTAAAAATTATTGGTCAAGCTAATAGCCATGGGTTATTTCTACCGATCTTAACAGGCCTATTTGAAGCCCACGGAACGTGGGTGGAAGAGGGGGTGCTTCAGAGCTTCCTACAGTTTCTCAAGGAGGCATGCCCGAGGTCTATAGAGGAGGAATTCCAAAAAGCCTGGCAGCGGATAGGAAAAAGAATTCAAGATTATTATGATGTATATGGCCCCGAAAAGACCCCAGTAGAGGCTACTACTGTATGGAATTTAGTAAGTAAATACATAGATCCTCTACATGAAGATGCTGAACTTAATCTTGAATTAAGGGAACTTTATGAGTTAAAGGACCCTTCTGAAGAACCTGAGGCTGAGCCATATGCCGCAGCCCAAGAGAGTCTAAGTGAGATTTTGAAAAGGGAACAACAACCAGTAGATATTGAGTATCAGAATTCAGGTTTGAATATCAAGGAGGAAAGTTATGATGAGTCAATGGAGGGCCGAATGGCTACGATGGAGAAGAAGTTAGAAGAAATCCTACATTTTCTATCGAAAATGGGGACAGAGCAGAGAGCCCCCCCAGAAGTAGGAAAGAAATATGACCCTCAGGCCACTATGGTGTCTGATTCTAAACCTTACCCCTCACACCCACCGCCTCCGGCTGCAGCCTTACGGCCTCAATCCCTTTCTCAACCTTTAGGCAAGCCTAAAGGCCCTAGCAACAAGTCCCTTTTAACAGGCACTACAACCAGGCACAGTGCATCGCAATTAAACCTGACTCAGGCTGCTAGAGAGAGGGAAGGTATTTCAGGGCCTCGATGCTTCCCTAGTTTAGTTGATCATGATGAACAAGTATACCATCAACCTGTTCCTGTTAAACTTTTACAGGATTTAAAAAATGCCTGCTCCCAATATGGGCCAACTGCCCCTTTTACTCAAGTAATATTGGAGGCTGCGTGTGCTGGTATTGCATGCCCAAATGACTGGAAGCGGCTTGCCAGAGCATGCCTTAGTGCGGGAGAGTACTTATTATGGGAGACAGAGTTCACTGCACAGTGTCGGGCTAAAATTGAAACAAATAGGTCTAAGAACCTGCCTTACACTGTTGATCAGTTGTTAGGAGAGGGAACCTATAAAAACACCAAAGATCAATTGGGTTATGCAAAGGAGGCCTATTTACAAATAAATGCTGCGGCGAGAGAGGCTTGGAAAAAGTTACGCAATTCCAATCGTACAAAAAATCTAGTAGAAGTTAAACAGGGACCAAATGAGCCTTATTTAGAATTTTTGTCTCGATTAATGGAGACTGCAGACCGCCTAGTACAAGATGAGAATGCAAGGGAGATTATAGTTAGACACATAGCCTATGAAAATGCCAACGCCGCCTGTCAGGCAGCTATCAGACCCCATAGGAATAAGGGAGGAATCACGGACTTTATTTCACTGTGTGCTGATATTGGACCCTCCCATGTACAAGGCCTTACTTTAGCCGCCGCTCCTCAAGGAAAGACTGTTACTGAGTCTCTAAAATATAGAGGTCAGCGGCATTCTCGGGCTGCTAGACCCCCAGGGCGTTGCTTCTCTTGTGGACAAATAGGACATTGGATGACGCAATGCCCATGCCAGGCCAGGCAAAAGAGAGAAAAATCACCTGGCACATGTCCACGCTGTGGTAAAGGGAAGCACTGGGCTAAAGATTGCAGGTCAAGAACAGATCGCAATGGCCGCCCGCTTTCGGGAAACTGGAGGAGGGGCCAGCCCCTGGCCCCGCAAAACCATGGGGCAGTCCCTCCCTCTTCTCGGCCACAAGTGCATCTTCTAACAACCCCCCAAGATCAGTCTCCGGCCTCCTCCGTGCCACCCCAGGAAGTGCAGGATTGGACCTCTGTTCCTCCACCTGCTCAGTATTGACCCCAGAGATGGGGACACAAGCTCTCCCCACGGGGGTCTTCGGCCCCCTTCCCCCGGGAGTGGCTGGACTGCTGTTAGGGCGAAGTAGCTCAGCCCTTAAAGGGATACAGATTACACCTGGCAAAATTGACCAGGATTTTACTGGAGAAATCAAAGTTATGGCCTCTGCCCCGAAACACGTGGTATCGATCCCAGCCGGTCAAAAATTAGCACAATTAATACTTGTGCCTTTACCTCCCGGGGAGACTGCTAATTCCCCATGTGGACAGAGAGGATTTAGATCTTCTGATATCTATTGGGTACAAAGCATAAAACAAGAGAGGCCTGAGATGACTATATTTATACAAGAAAAGCCCTTTAAAGGAATATTAGACACTGGAGCAGATGTGTCTGTGATATCTAAAAAACATTGGCCAGCCCAATGGCCCCTGACAACCTCTATGACTTCCCTACAGGGGGTTGGGCAAGCAACTGACCCACAGCAGAGCAGTGCGATCCTTGTTTGGAGAGATGAGGAAGGGCACTCTGGTCATTTTCAGCCATTTGTCTTGGATCATCTGCCAATTAATTTATGGGGTCGTGATATCATGGAAAAAATGGGAGTGTATATGTTTAGTCCTAGTGCTGCGGTCACTAAGCAGTTACTTGATCAAGGCCTCCTCCCCTTTAGGGGACTAGGCCGAGCAGCACAGGGGGAGCTAGAGCCACTCCAACCCCAGTCTCACCCTACGAGACAAGGATTGGGGTATCCCTTGACGGGAGCTGTCGTTTGCCCTCCCCCTCATGCTGATCCCATAAATTGGCTCTCTGAACAACCGGTATGGGTTGAACAGTGGCCTCTTTCACTAGAAAAGATCATTGCAGTACAGCAGCTGGTACAGGAACAGCTGGACTTGGGGCATGTGGCCCCTTCTAACTCTCCATGGAATTCTCCAATTTTTGTTATAAAGAAAAAGTCAGGTAAATGGAGGCTGTTACAGGATTTGAGAAAAATAAATGCCACAATGGAACTGATGGGGGCCCTACAGCCTGGCTTGCCTTCACCCATGGCAATCCCAAAGGATACTTATAAGATTATTATAGATTTGAAGGATTGTTTCTATACTATACCCCTGGCGCCTCAAGACTGTAAGCGCTTTGCCTTCAGTGTCCCCTCTGTTAATTTTAAAGAACCCATGAAGCGATATCACTGGCTTGTGCTCCCACAGGGCATGGCAAATAGCCCAACTTTATGTCAAAGTTTTGTAGCTAGAGCCATTTCTTCCACTCGTGAAAAATTTTCTTCTGTTTATATTGTTCATTATATGGATGACATCTTGTTGGCTTGTTCTGACCCTATCGTCGTACGACAAGCCTTTGGACAACTAAAGCAAGATCTGAGCCTCTTTGGCCTTATAATAGCAGCTGAAAAGGTTCAGGAACACCCCCCCTTTTACATATCTAGGCCATATTATTAGGCCCACACTATTTTAAAAGCCAAAAAATACAATTAAAAACTTCCCACTTAAGAACTCTTCATGATTTTCAGCAATTCTTAGGAGATATAAATTGGCTTCGGCCTTATCTAAAGCTCTCCACAGGAGAGTTAAAACCACTTTTTGATCTCTTAAAAGGAGATACCAACCCTACATCCTTGCGTGAATTAAATCCTGACGCCAGGAGGGCCATCCAAATTGTAGAAAAGGCAATTTCCCAGCAAAAAGTGACCTATTGTGACTATTCTAAACCATGGGGAGTTTATATTTTAGCTACTCCTCACTCCCCAACTGCTGTATTGTGGCAGGATGGCCCACTTTTATGGCTTTATCTACCATCAACACCCGGCAAAGTGCTGACCCCCTACTATGAATTGGTAGCTAATCTGATACACATGTGCCGAGTGGATTCCCGTAAATATTTAGGTCAGGAACCTCATTTTATCTGTGTCCCATATAATTTACAACAAGATTGGCTATTCGCCCATTGCGATTCTTGGGCCATTGCTTGGGCCAATTATACGGGAAAAATTTTGCATCACTACCCGTCTAACAAACTTCTCCAATTTGCTGCGTGTCATACGTTTCTATTTCCTTCCATAGTACAGCCCTCGCCTTTATCTTCTGCCGCTTTGGTATTTACAGATGGATCCTCAAATGGAACGGCTGCTGTGACCATTAATGGGAAAACTC
Source organism: Megascapheus bottae (assembly GCF_031878675.1). Taxonomy (NCBI): domain Eukaryota; kingdom Metazoa; phylum Chordata; class Mammalia; order Rodentia; family Geomyidae; genus Megascapheus; species Megascapheus bottae. The sequence goes on along the minus strand of NW_028327625.1, from coordinate 92,404 downwards.
AATCTTGGGTTACAGGTTTTTCCTCCGCCCAAGAGGTGGAATTAGAGGCTGTTTTACAAGCACTCGTCCTGTTACAAGACGAGCCCTTTAACTTATACTCAGACAGTCAATATGTAATTCGTGCTCTTCAAGTCATAGAAACTGTTCCCTTTATTGGAACTACTAACTCCAATATTCAGACCCAATTTCGCCAAATACAAACTTTGCTTTGTTCTCGCAACCACCCCTGTTTTTTTGGCTTTGTTCGAGCTCACACTAATCTTCCTGGCCCTTTAAGTGAGGGCAATGCAGTTACTGACTCCGCCACCAGAGTTTACTTAACTCAGGTTGAACTTGCTAAGCAGTCACATGCCATCCATCATCAAAACAGTCGAGCCTTGCGCCGACAGTTCAAATTATCTAGAGAAGCAGCGAGGCAAATAGTTAAGACTTGCTCCAACTGTGTCCCTTTTTCACCAGCCCCCCATTTAGGCATAAATCCACGAGGACTGCTTTCTAATAACATTTGGCAGATGGATGTCACACATGTTCCATCATTTGGCCGATTAAAATATGTTCATGTTACTGTAGATACTTATTCTAATTTTATCTTGGCCACCCCCCTTGCTGGGGAAGCCACTAAACATTGTATCTCTCACTGCATTCGATGCTTTGCTGAGATGGGGATTCCCTCGCAAATAAAAACAGATAATGGCCCTGGCTATGCAAGCCGAGCATTTCAATCCTTCTGCCATTCCTATAATATCACTCATATTACAGGCATTCCTTACAATCCTCAAGGTCAAGGCATCGTGGAGAGAGCTAATGGATTATTAAAACATCAAATTGCTAAAATACAGAAAGGAGAGTCATATCCCGCTACCCCTGTGAATATACTTAATCATGCTTTATTTGTTTTAAATTTTTTGAATTTGGATTCAAACAATTTATCTGCTGCTCAGCGATTCTGGGAAAAAAGAGCGCAGCGTCCTTTTGCCTTAGTAAAATGGAAGGATCCCCTAACTGGTGCTTGGCATGGACCCGATCCTGTTCAAACCTGGGGTCGAGGGCATGTATGTGTTTTTTCACAAGGAGAAAATGACGCCCGCTGGCTGCCTGAACGCTGCGTTCGGATCGTGGAGAGTGACAGTGGCCATCCAAGCAGTGACTCACTGGGCCTACACCCCCAACCCTCCAGTGGTGCATCCTGCGACGTGGGAAGGACCTGAGTTATTTGTGCATGTCAATCGGGACTGCTACTGATCCACTTGTTCCACACATTCATATGAGCTGTGTTTCTCCTCCTTTTACTATTATGTAGGGACCTTTTAACATATTTATTGACTCTACACAATTTAATATGTGACATTATTTTGTCTTTACCAGCCCTCTTCTTAATAACCTTTTTTGTAAAAGATGCCCAGGTGAAAAGCAAAGGCCTCCAGAGGTAAGTAGAAGTCGGCCGACCCCCTTGTATGTCAGCGTTTTATTTTATTTTATTTTATTTTATTTTATTTTATTTTTGTTTGTTTGTTTGAAAAGGTGCACTGTGGGCCTAAAACAGAGGCCTGGGTGGTCAAGGGACGCCTTGACCCCCCCTCCCCTTCTGAGTTTCTTGTCAATAACAAGGCATACCTGAGAGTCCCACCAGCAAGACATGTCTAAATCTAAAAATAACTGTTTGGTGAAAACATTCATTTGAGCTCATGTTTTTTGTGTTAAGTGTATCTGATTGAGTCCAATTTTCTTGTTATATGTCAATGTTTGATTATTTAAAAGTCTCCGTTTGTCTTGTTCGTGTTACATATTTTTCCTTGTCCAGTTTTGTCTTTAAAATTGGTACCATTTCTAAGTATGGATCCTTATGGTTTTTCTGTGCGTACTCAAGCACACATCCTTGTTATTTATTTGAACATTTCTGGGCCTAGTATGGCCGCTCCCCCATGTCTGCAGTTGTGACAAGCCCTGGAAAAATAAATTCCAGCTAAGTTGCCTTGCAAGAAGTTTTGTTTTGAACCTGGTTCTCACCTGTAAGAGTAAAATTGGCAAAACTCTCTTGAAACAAACTTCCAGAAAACGAACGGCCAATATTAATTTTGCGCACTTTATGATCTTTGAGTATGAATGTGTGTGAATGAGTGAGTGAACATGTTCAAGGTTAAATTGTCAGCATACTGTATAAAACAATGGTTGAACTCATTTGAAACAAAGGTAATTGGGTAAATCTAAGTCTAAACTTCAAGAAAATTATTATGCTTGAATGTTTCCTATGTCTTAAAAGTATTATTGCATTGTTTTAAAGAAAAACTGGTAAAAAGTATTTTTCTAAAGATCCTGAAATCTGCATTTTAAAAAATCTGGTATTGCAATACATACAGCTGTTTACATTGTAAACATTGTATCCTGTTCAGCACAGAGGTGTTAGGGAATTTGGGATTTATTACTTTAAGTTAAAGTTTGGAAACATGTATTAGAAATTTAAATGTAAAATTGTTCATTAACGTCAGAAATTTTGCCTGTCCTTTCTTGCAAACTGACACTAGAAATCTGATGGTAAAATGTGGATAATGTGATTAGTATTTTAAAGGAATGTTTAAAGGTTTATCTCCATGCTTTTGGGTGTATTTTAAAAAAGGAGAGGAAACTAAGTCCAGACTTAGACTTTTTGTGCACTGATGTCTATAGTTCTTGAATTAGGGAAAAACTGTTATTTGAGTTTAAACTGTTGTTGGAGTTCTAGACAGTAATCTAAACTGCAAAAGAGCCCTTTTTTCTAAAAGGCAAGAGGAGTGCCTTGAGCCTTAGAGGGCCTGGAGGCAAAGGGAATTCCTTTAGCCTTAAAGGTTTTTCAAATGCAAATAAAGACCAAAGTGTTAAGAGTTTAAGTTAAAAAGTGTAAAAGTTTTAAAGAAAATTAGAAACCATTTCTGAACAAAATTTAAAAGTAAAGTTGTCCTAAAGCTTTGTTTCAAAAAAAGAAACAAGGAAAATTAGGACTATCAAAATGGTTGCTTAATTGCTATTTCAGCTTACTCTTGTAAGTTACTTTATAGCAATCTCCAGAAGGCCCATGGAGAAGGACAGCAGATCCTCATTCAGATGTAAGTTTGGCCCTCACCAAGTTCCAGGTAAGATCATTCTTAGAGACTATTTCTGTATTGACCACCTTGTTGCTTCTAATTGGAGTAAAGTGGCCTTTTGTAGACTCATTGATCTGAAAGCCACAGTTTTGAGCCTGCCCGGGCAAAGCAAAGTCCCTGTGAGACTGTGGTGTCTAATCTGCCAGCAGGATGCTGGGACAGAGTTGCTTTGGAGCTCGAAGTGGCAGAGTGCTAGCTCTGAGCTGAAAAGCTGGGGGGAAGCACTCAAGCACCAAGCTCGGGACTCACAGTGGCAGGGCGCTAGCCTTGAGCTGGAGAGCTGAGAGACAGCGCCCAGACCCTGAGTTCAAATCCAGCAACCAACAAAGTGAAATGCCAATGGGATGTTTATCCCTGTGTGGAGAGACACTACCGGGACAGGAAAGCCTCTGCTTGGATGGCAGAGTTGGTGTCAGATCTTAGAGTCACTTGTGCTTGGCCATTCAAATTAATCAGAGCCGGGAGGTCATAGAATAGTTTGTAAGCATGCCTTACTAATGCCCGTGCCTTTCATAACTGGGCAGGAACTTGTCAATCTTCTGTGATAGTGGGTAGTTTAAATTCCTAATTGAGCGAATTTTTTTATTTTTGACACCAGCCACAAATTCAGGAAAAGTTTGTGGATCTGAAGCTTGTGTCTCTATTAATCTGTTTAGATCTGACAACTGAAGCATTGTTAAGGTTGCAGAAATTTAGTTCCCCAGACAATCAAGAAAAAGCCTTTGCAAATGGGTGCTAGGTAGGCTGCGCTGTTGTGGCCAAGGATGGTTTGTGCAGTTGTTGAATGTCAAGTATGATTTCTAGTTTGGAGTAGATTGTTGTTCCTGGTGTCTAATCCTTGCAACCCCTTGATAAAACAGGCTAGGCTTCTTAAGGTCCCTGGTCAAGCGTGGAGACGGCGCCCCTGAGTCACCTTGAAGAAGTCACGGAAGTTGAATCTCCGCCCATCAAATCCCCGTTGGACCAAGGGACCAAAGTCATTTTTGGAAAATGTGACAGGATAAATTAGGGGTATAGAAAAGAGTAAAAATCGCACTTGTGTTTCTTTTAAAATAAAAAACGGGGGACATGTTGGGAGCCAGAGTGGAATCAAACTGTACCTTGACTTGCATCAGACGATGGCTATATTGTCTTATTGCTTTCTGGCCCTATTCTATGTAAATGACCTGAGAATTACCATATGAATGTAACACCTGGAGGTTGCCTGGGAGAGGAGGAGGGAAGAAGGGGGAGGGGAAAATAAACGCGGCAGTCTAGTCAGTTTTTGCCTGGACTGCGGACATCCCGGACCTAGTGTGTCTGTCTCTCTTCTTTTTCTTCCTAGTCCTTGTCCCCTATTTCAGGAACCCCAATCTGCGAACCCTGGTTTGCTGCCGGTTGGCCCCGGCAGGGGTTAGGGTTAGGGTAAGAGTAAGGGTTAGGGTTAGTGTTAGGGTTAGGTTTAGGGTGAGGGTTAGTGTTAGGGTTAAGGTTAGATTTGGGGATAGGGCTAGGATAAGGGTAATCGTTAGAGTTAGGTTTAGGGTTAGGGTTAGGGTTAGGGTTAGGATAAGGGTAAGGGTTAGGGTTAGGTTTAGGGTTAGGGGTTAGGGTTAGGGTTAGGGTTAGGGGCAGGGTAAGTGTTAGGGTTAGGTTTAGGGTTGGGGTTAAGATTAGGGTTAGCATTAGGGTAGGGGTAAGGGTTAGGTTTAGGGTTAGGGGTAAGGGTTCGTGTTAGGGTTGGCGTTAGGGTAAATGTTAAGTTTAGGCTTAGGGTAAGGGTTAGGGTTAGGTTTAGGGTTAAAGGTAGGGTTAGATTTAGGGATAGAGTTAGGGTTAGGGTTAGCATTAAGGTTCGGATTAGGGTTAGTTAACGATAAGGGTTAGGGTTAGGATTAGGGTTAGATTTAGGGTTAGGGTAAGGCTTAGGGTTAGGGTTAGGGTAAGGTTTAATGTAGGATTAGCGTTAGGGTAAGGATAAGGTTTAGGTTTAGTGTTAGACTTGGGGTTAGGGTTATTGTAAGTGTAAGGGTTAGGGTTAGTGTTAGGGTTAGGATTAGGGGTTAGGGTTAGGGTAAGTGTAAGTGTTAGCGTTAGGTTTAAGGTAGGTTTAGGGTTACGGTTAGGGTTAGGGTTAGGATAAGGTTAAGTGTTAGGGTTAGGGTTAGGTTAAGGGATAGGGGTTAAGGTTAGGGTTATGGTTAGGGTTAGGGTAAGGTTTAGGGTTAGGGTTAGGGTTAGGTCTAGGGTTAGGGGTTAGAGTTAAGATTAGGGTCATGGTTAGGATAAGGGTAAGGGTTAGGGATAGGTTTAGGGTTAGGGGTTAGGGTTAGGGTTAGGGTTAGGGGCAGGGTAAGTGTAAGGGTTAGGATTAGGGTTAGGGTTATGGTTATGGTTAGGGTTAGGGTTAGGGAAAATGTAAGGGTTAGAGTTAGGGTTAGGGTTAGGTTTAGGTTAAGGGTAAGATATAGGGTTAAGTTTAGGGTAAGGGTAAGTTTAGGTTTAAGGTTTGGGTTAGGGTAAGGATAAGGCTTGGGGTTAGGGTTAGGGTTAGGGTGAGGGTTAGGGTTAGGGATTAGGGTTTGGGTTAGGGTTAGGGTTAGGGTAAGGGTTAGGGTTAGGGTTTGGGTTAGGTTATGGTTAATGTTAGGGTTAGGGTTAGGGTAAGGGTAAGGGTTAGGGATAGGTTTAGGTTTGGGGTTAGGGTTAGGGTAAGTGTAAGGGTTAGGGTTAGGGTTAGGGTTAGGGTTAGGATTAGTGGTTAGGGTAAGGGTAAGTCTTAGGGTTAGGGTTAGGGTTAGGCTTAGGGTAAGGGTTAGGTTTGGGGTTAGGGTTAGGGTAAGGGTAAGGGTTAGGGTTAGTGTTAGGTGTAGGGTTAGGGTAAGAGTTAGGGTTAGGGTTAGGGTGAGGTTTGGGGTTAGGTTTAGGGTAAGGGTAAGGGTTAGGGTTAGGGTTAGGGTTAGGGTTAGGGTTAGCGTTAGGTTAAGGGTTAGGGTTAGGGTTAAGGTAAGGGTAAGTGTTAGGTTTAGGGTTAGGGTTAGGGCTAGGTTAAGGTTAAGGGTTAGGGTTAGGGTTACGTTTATGGTAAGGGTAAGTGTTCGGGTTAGGGTTAGGTTTAGGTTAAGGGTTAGGTTTAGGGGTAGGTTAAGGGTAGGGGTTAGGGTTACGTTTAAGGTTAGGGTGAGTGTTAGGGTTAGGGTTAGGGTAAGGGTAAGGTTTAGGGTTAGGATTAGGGTTAGGGTTAGGTTTAGAGAAAGGGTAACGGTTACGGTTAGGGTTAGGGTCAGGGTTAGGGTACGGATAAGGTTTAGAGTTAGGGTTAGGGTAAGGTTTAGGGTTAGGGTTAGGGTTAGGGTAAGGGTAAGGTTTAGGGTTAGGTTTAGGGTTAGGGTTAGGCTAAGGTTAAGGGTTAGGGTTAGGGTTAGGGTAAGGGTTATGGTTAGGGTTAGGTTTAGGTTTAGGTTTAGGGTTAGGTTTAGGGTAAGGGTTTGGATTCGGTTTTGGGTTAGTGTAAGGGTTAGGGTTAGGATTAGGGTTAGGGTTAGGTTTAGGGTTAGGGTTAGGGTAAGTGTAAGGTTTAGGGTTAGGGTTAGGGTTAGCGGAAGGCTTAGGTTTAGGGTTAGTGTTAGGGTTAGGGTTAAGGTTAGGGTTAGGGTTAGGGGAAGGGGAAGGGTTAGGGTCAGGGTTAGAGTTAGGGTTAGGTTAGGGTTAACATTAAGGTTAGGGTTAGGGCTAGGGGAAGGGGAAGGGTTAGGGTCAGGGTTAGGGTTAAGTGTTAGGGTTATTGTTAGTGTAAGGGTAAGGTTTAGGTTTAGGTTAAGGCTTAGGAGTTAGGGTTAGGGTTAAGGTTAGGGTAAGGTTTAGGGTTAGGGTTAGGTTAGGGGTTAGTTTTGGGTTAGGGTTAGGGTTAGGGTTAGGGTTAGCATTAAGGTTAGGGTTAGGGTTAGTTAAGGATAAGGGTTAGGGTTAGGATTAGGGTTAGGTTTAGGATTAGGGTAAGGCTTAGGTTAGGGTTAGGGTTAGGTTATGGTTAATATTAGGGTTAAAGTTAGGGTAAGGGTAAGGGTTAGGGATAGGTTTAGGTTTGGGGTTAGGGTTAGGGTAAGTGTAAGGATTAGGATTAGGGTTAGCGTTAGGGTTAGGATTAGGGGTTAGGGTAAGGGTAAGTGTTAGGGTTAGGGTTAGGTTTAGGGTTAGGTTTAGGGTTAGGGTTAGGGTAGGTGTAAGGTTTAGGGTTAGGGTTAGGGTTAGCGGAAGGCTTAGGTTTAGGGTTAGTGTTAGGGTTAGGGTTAAGGTTAGGTTTAGGGTTAGGGGAAGGGGAAGGGTTAGGGTCAGGGTTAGGGTTAGGGTTAGGTTACGGTTAGCATTAAGGTTAGGGTTAGGGCTAGGGGAAGGGGAAGGGTTAGGGTCAGGGTTAGGGTTAAGTGTTAGGGTTATTGTTAGTGTAAGGGTAAGGTTTAGGTTTAGGTTAAGGCTTAGGAGTTAGGGTTAGGGTTAGGGTAAGGTTTAGGGTTAGGGTTAGGTTAGGGGTTAGTTTTGGGTTAGGGTTAGGGTTAGGGTTAGGGTTAGCATTAAGGTTAGGGTTAGGGTTAGTTAAGGATAAGGGTTAGGGTTAGGATTAGGGTTAGGTTTAGGATTAGGGTAAGGCTTAGGTTAGGGTTAGGGTTAGGTTATGGTTAATAGTAGGGTTAAAGTTAGGGTAAGGGTAAGGGTTAGGGATAGGTTTAGGTTTGGGGTTAGGGTTAGGGTAAGTGTAAGGGTTAGGATTAGGGTTAGCGTTAGGGTTAGGATTAGGGGTTAGGGTAAGGGTAAGTGTTAGGGTTAGGGTTAGGGTTAGGTTTAGGGTTAGGGTTAGGGTTAGGGTTAGGATGAGGTTAAGTGTTAGGGTTAGGGTTAGGATAAGGGATGGGGGATAGGGTTAGGGTTAGGGTTAGGGTTAGGCTTAAGGTAAGGGAAAGTTTTAGGTTTACGGTTAGTGTTAGGGTTAAGTTTAGGGTTAGGGTTAGTCTTATGTTTAGAGTTAGGGTAAGGGTTAGGTTTAGGGTTGGGGGTTAGAGTTAGGGTTAGGGTTACTGTTAGGGTAAGGGTAAGGGTTAGGTTTAGGTTTAGGGATAGGGGTTAGGGTTAGGGTTCGGGTTAGGGTTAGGGTTAGGGTAAGGATTAGGTTTAGGGATAGCCTAAGGGTTACGGTTAGTTTTAGGGTTAGGTTTAGGGTTCGGGTAAGGTTTAGGTTTAGGGTTAGGGTAAGCTTAAGGTTTAGGGTTAGGGTTAGCTTTAGGAGTTAGTGTTAGGGTGAGGGTAAGGGTTAGGGTTAGGGTAGAGTTATGTTTTGGATTAGGGTTAGGTTAAGGGTAAGGGTTAGAGTTAGGGTAAGGGTTGGGTTTAGGGTTAGGGTTAGGTTTACGGTAAGGGTTAGGGTTAGGGTTAAGGTTAGGGTTAGGGGTTAGGGTTAGTGTTAGGGTTAGGGTAATTGTTAGGGTTAAGGTTAGGGTAAGGGTAAGGGTTAGGTTAGGGTTAGGGTTAGGGTTAGGATAAGGGTTAGGGTTAGGTTTAGGGTTAGGGTTAGGGTAAGGGTAAGGTTTAGGGTTAGAGTTAGGGTTAGCGGAAGGCTTAGGGTTAGGGTTAGTGTTAGGGATAGGTTTAAGTTTAGGGTTAGGGTTAGGGGAAGGGGAAGGGTTAGTGTCAGGGTTACGTTTAAGGGTTAGGGTTAGTGTTAGTGTAAGGGTAAGGTTTAGGATTAGGTTTAGGCTTAGGAGTTAGCGTTAGGGTTAGGGTTAGGGTAAGGTTTAGGGTTAGGGTTAGGTTAGGGGTTAGGTTTGGGTTAGGGTTAGGGTTAGGGTTAGGGTTAGCATTAAGGTTAGGGTTAGGGTTAGTTATGGATAAGGGTTAGAATTAGGATTAGGGTTAGGTTTAGGATTAGGGTAAGGCTTAGGGTTAGGGTTTTGGTTAGGTTATGGTTAAAGTTAGGGTTAGGGTTAGGGTAAGGGTAAGGGTTAGGGATAGGTTTAGGTTTGGGGTTAGGGTTAGGGTAAGTGTAATGGTTAGGGTTAGGGTTAGGGTTAGGATTAGTGGTTAGGGTAAGGGAAAGTCTTAGGGTTAGGATTAGTTTAGGGTTAGGGTATGTATAAGGTTTAGTGTTAGGGTTAGGGCTAGGTTTAGGGTTAGGGTTAGGGTTAGGGTTAGGATGAGGTTAAGTTTTAGTGTTAGGGTTAGGATAAGGGATAGGGGATAGGGTTGGGGTTAGGGTTAGGGTGAGGCTTAAGGTAAGGGAAAGATTTAGGTTTAGGGTTAGTGTTAGAGTTAAGTTTAGGGTTAGGGTTAGGCTTAGGTTTAGAGTTAGGGTAAGGGTTAGGGTTAGGGTTAGGGTTAGGTTTAGGGTTAGGGTTAGCGTTAGTATTAGGGTAAGGGTTAGGTTTAAGGTTAGTGTTAGGTTTAGGGTTAGGATTAGGGTTATGGTAAAGTTTAGGGTTAGGGTTAGGGTTAGGTTTAGTGTTAGAGGTCAGGGTTAGGGTTAGGGTTAGGGGCAGGGTAAGTTTAAGGGTTAGGTTTAGGGTTAGGGTTAAGGTTAGGGTTCGGGTTAGGTTTAGGGAAAGGGTAAGGGTTAGAGTTAGGGTTAGGGTTAGGTTTAGGTTAAGGTAAGTTATAGGGTTAGGTTTAGAGTTAGGTTTGGTGTTAGGGTTAGGGTAAGAGTAAGGGTTAGGGTTAGGGATAGGGTTAGGGTAAGTGTTAGGGTTAGGGTTAGTGTTGGGTTTGGGGTTAGGGTAAGGGTAAGGGTTAGGGTTAGGGTTAGGGTTAGGGTTAGGTTTAGGGTTAGGTTTAGGGTTAGCATTAGTGTTGGGGTAAGGGTTAGGGTTAAGGTTAGTGTTAGGTTTAGGGTTAGGATTAGGGTTAGGGTAAGGTTTAGGATTAGGTTTAGGGTTAGGGTTAGGGTAAGGGTAAGGGTTAGGGTTAGGATTAGGGTTGGGATTAAGGTTAAGGTTAGGATAACGGTTAGGGTTAGGGTTAGGGTAAGGGTAAGTGTTAGGGTTAGGTTTAGGATTGGGGTTAAGATTAGGGTTAGCGTTAGGGTAAGGGTAAGGGTTAGGTTTAGGGTTAGGTGTAAGGGTTTGTGTTAGGGTTAGCGTTAGGGTAAAGGTTAAGGTTAGGGTTAGGTTAAGGGTTAGGGTTAGGTTTAGGTTTAGAGGTAGGGTTAGGTTTAGGGACAGAGTTAGGTTTAGTGTTAGGGTTAGGGTAAGGGTTAGGGTTAGCATTAAGGTTAGGGTTAGGGTTAGTTAAGGATAAGTGTTAGGGTTAGGATTAGGGTTAGGTTTAGGGTTAGGGTTAGGTATTAGGGTTAGGGATAGGGTTAGGGTAAGTGTTAGGGTTAGGTTTAGGTTAAGGGTAAGTTTTAGGGTTAGCGTAAGGGTTAGGTTTGGGGTTAGGGTTAGGGTAAGAGTAACGGTTAGGGTTAGGGTTAGGGGTAGGTTTAGGGTAAGGTTTAGGGTTAGGGTTAGGGTTAGGTTTGGGGTTAGGGTTAGGGTAAGGGTAAGGGTTAGGGTTAGGGTTAGGGTTAGGTTTAGGGTTAGGGTTAGCGTTAGTATTAGGGTAAGGGTTAGGTTTAAGGTTAGTGTTAGGTTTAGGGTTAGGATTAGGGTTATGGTAAAGTTTAGGGTTAGGGTTAGGGTTAGGGTTAGGGTTAGGGTTAGGGTTAGGGTAAGGGTTTGGGTTAGGTTATGGTTATTGTTAGGGTTAGGGTTAGGGTAAGGGTAATGTTTAGGGATAGGTTTAGGTTTGGGGTAAGGGTAAGGGTTAGGGTAAGGTTTAGGGTTAGGGTTAGGGTTAGGATTAGGTTTAGGGTTAGGGTTAGGGTAAGGGTAAGGGTTAGGGTTAGGGTTTGTGTTAGGATTAGGGTTAGGGTAAGGGTTTGGGTTAGGTTATGGTTATTGTTAGGGTTAGGGTTAGGGTAAGGGTAATGTTTAGGGATAGGTTTAGGTTTGGGGTTAGGGTTAGGGTAAGTGTAAGGGTTAGGGTTAGGGTTAGAGTTAGGATTAGTGGTTAGGGTAAGGGTAAGTCTTAGGGTTAGGGTTAGGGTTAGGGTTAGGGTAAGTTTAAGGTTTAGTGTTAGTGTTAGGGTTAGGGTTAGGTTTAGGGTTAGTGTTAGGGTTAGGGTTAGGATGAGGTTAAGTGTTAGGGTTAGGGTTAGAATAAGGGATAGGGGATAGGGTTAGGGTTAGGGTTAGGGTTAGGGTGAGGCTTAAGGTAAGGGAAAGTTTTAGGTTTAGGGATAGTGTTAGGGTTAAGTTTAGGGTTAGGGTTAGGCTTAGATTTAGAGTTAGGGTAAGGGTTAAGGTTAGGGTTAGGGGTTAGAGGTAGGGTTACGGTTAGAGGTAGGGTAAGGGTTAGGGTTAGGTTTAGGGTTAGGTTTAGGGGTTAGGGTTATTGTTACGGTTAGGGTCAGGGTAAGTGTAAGAGTTGGGTTAGGGTTAGGGTTAGGTCTAGGGTTAGGGGTTAGATTTAGGGTTAGGGTTAGGGTTAGGGTAAGGGTAAGGGTTAGGGTTAGGTTTAGGGTTAGGGGTTAGGGTTAGGGTTAGGGGCAGGGTAAGTGTAAGGGTTAGGTTTAGGGTTAGGGTTAAGTTTAGGGTTCGGGTTAGGGTTAGGGAAAGGGTAAGGGTTAGAGTTAGGGTTAGGGTTAGGTTTAGGTTAAGGGTAAGGTATAGGGTTAGGTTTAGAGTAAGGGTAAGTTTAGGTTTAGGGTTTGGGTTATTGTAAGGATAAGGGTTAGGGTTAGGGTTAGGTTAGGGTGAGGGTTAGGTTAGGGTTAGGGGTTAGCGTTCGGGTTAGGGTTAGGGTTAGGTTAAGGGTTAGGGTTAAGGTTAGGGTAAGGGTTAGGGTTAGGGTCAGGGTTAGGATTAGGGTTAGGGTTAGGGTAAGGGTTAGGTTTAGGGTTATGGTAAGGTTAAGGTTTAGGGTTAGGATTAGGGTTAGGTATTAGGGTTAGGGTTAGGGTTAGGGTTAGGGTAAGTGTTAGGGTTAGGTTTAGGTTAAGGGTAAAGTTTAGGGTTAGGGTAAGGGTTAGGTTTGGTGTTAGGGTTAGGGTAAGAGTAAGGGTTAGGTTTAGGGTTAGGTTAGGGGTTAGGATTAGGTTTAGGTTTAAGGTTAGGGTAAAAGTTAGGGTTAGGTTTAGGGTTGGGGTTAAGGTTAGGGTTAGGGTTAGGGTAAGGGTAAGGTTTAGGGTTAGGGTTAATGTTAGGGTTAGGGGTAGGATAAGGGTAAAGGTTAGGGTTATGTTAAGGGTTAGGGTTAGAGTTAGAGTTAGGGTTAGGGTAAGGGTAAGGGTTAGAGTTAGGGTTAGAGTTAGAGTTAGGTTAGGGTAAGGGTAAGGGTTAGGGTTAGGGTTAGGGTTAGGGTAAGGGTAGGGTTTAGGGTTAGGTTTAGGGTTAGGGGTTAGGGTTAGGGTTACGGAAGGTTAGGTTTAGGGTTAGGGTTAGTGTTAGGGAAAAGGTAACGGTTAGGGTAAGCGTTAGGGTTTGGGTTAAGGTAAATATTAGGCTTAGGGTTAGTGTTAGGGTTAGGGTTAGGGTTAGGGTTAGGTTAGGGTTAGGGTTAGGGTTAGGGTTAGGGTTAGGGTTGGGTTTACGGTTAGGGTTAGGGTAAGTGTAAAGTTTAGGTTTAGGGTTAGGGTTAGGGTTAAGGTTAGGGTTAGGGTTAGGGTAAGGGGTAGGGTAAGGGTAAGCGTTTGGGTTAGGTTTAGGTTTAGGGTTGGGGTTAAGGTTAGCGTTAGGGTTAGGGTAACGGTTGGGGTTAGGGTTAGGGTTAGGGTTAGGGTTAGGTTTAGGGTTAGGATTAGGGTAAGAGTAAGGTTTAGGGTTACAGTTAGTGTTAGGGGTTAGGGTCAGGGTTAGGGTTAGGATAAGGGTTAGGGTTAGGGTTAGGGTAAGGGTTAGGGTTAGGGTTAGGGTTAGGGTTAGGTTTGGGGTTGGGGTTCGGGTAAGGGTAAGGGTTAGGTTTAGGGTTAGGTGTAAGGGTTTGTGTTAGGGTTAGCGTTAGGGTAAAGGTTAAGGTTAGGGTTAGGTTAAGGGTTAGGTTTAGGTTTAGGTTTAGAGGTAGGGTTAGGTTTAGGGACAGAGTTAGGTTTAGTGTTAGGGTTAGGGTAAGGGTTAGGGTTAGCATTAAGGTTAGGGTTAGGGTTAGTTAAGGATAAGGGTTAGGGTTAGGATTAGGGTTAGGTTTAGGGTTAGGGTTAGGTATTAGGGTTAGGGATAGGGTTAGGGTAAGTGTTAGGGTTAGGTTTAGGTTAAGGGTAAGTTTTAGGGTTAGGGTAAGGGTTAGGTTTGGGGTTAGGGTTAGGGTAAGAGTAAGGGTTAGGGTTAGGGTTAGGGGTAGGTTTAATGTAAGGTTTAGGGTTAGGGTTAGGGTTAGGTTTGGGGTTAGGGTTAGGGTAAGGGTAAGGGTTAGGGTTAGGGTTAGGGTTAGGTTTAGGGTTAGGGTTAGCGTTAGTGTTAGGGTAAGGGTTAGGTTTAAGGTTAGTGTTAGGTTTAGGGTTAGGATTAGGGTTATGGTAAAGTTTAGGGTTAGGGTAAGGCTTAGGGTTAGGGTTAGGTTTAGGATTAGGTTTAGGGTTAGGGTTAGGGTAAGGGTAAGTGTTAGGGTTAGGGTTTGTGTTAGGATTAGGGTTAGGGTAAGGGTTTGGGTTAGGTTATGGTTATTGTTAGGGTTAGGGTTAGGGTAAGGGTAAGGTTTAGGGATAGGTTTAGGTTTGGGGTTAGGGTTAGGGTAAGTGTAAGGGTTAGGGTTAGGGTTAGGGTTAGGATTAGTGGTTAGGGTAAGGGTAAGTCTTAGGGTTAGGGTTAGGGTTAGGGTTAGGGTAAGTTTAAAGTTTAGTGTTACTGTTAGGGTTAGGGTTAGGTTTAGGGTTAGTGTTAGGGTTAGGGTTAGGATGAGGTTAAGTGTTAGGGTTAGGGTTAGAATAAGGGATAGGGGATAGGGTTAGGGTTTGGGTTAGGGTTAGGGTGAGGCTTAAGGTAAGGGAAAGTTTTAGGTTTAGGGTTAGTGTTAGGGTTAAGTTTAGGGTTAGGGTTAGGCTTAGATTTAGAGTTAGGGTAAGGGTTAAGGTTAGGGTTAGGGGTTAGAGGTAGGGTTACGGTTAGAGGTAGGGTAAGGGTTAGGGTTAGGTTTAGGGTTAGGTTTAGGGGTTAGGGTTATTGTTACGGTTAGGGTCAGGGTAAGTGTAAGAGTTGGGTTAGGGTTAGGGTTAGGTCTAGGGTTAGGGGTTAGATTTAGGGTTAGGGTTAGGGTTAGGGTAAGGGTAAGGGTTAGGGTTAGGTTTAGGGTTAGGGGTTAGGGTTAGGGTTAGGGGCAGGGTAAGTGTAAGGGTTAGGTTTAGGGTTAGGGTTAAGTTTAGGGTTCGGGTTAGGGTTAGGGTTAGGGAAAGGGTAAGGGTTAGAGTTAGGGTTAGGGTTAGGTTTAGGTTAAGGGTAAGGTATAGGGTTAGGTTTAGAGTAAGGGTAAGTTTAGGTTTAGGGTTTGGGTTATTGTAAGGATAAGGGTTAGGGTTAGGGTTAGGTTAGGGTGAGGGTTAGGTTAGGGTTAGGGGTTAGCGTTCGGGTTAGGGTTAGGGTTAGGTTAAGGGTTAGGGTTAAGGTTAGGGTAAGGGTTAGGGTTAGGGTCAGGGTTAGGATTAGGGTTAGGGTTAGGGTAAGGGTTAGGTTTAGGGTTATGGTAAGGTTAAGGTTTAGGGTTAGGGTTAGGGTTAGGTATTAGGGTTAGGGTTAGGGTTAGGGTTAGGGTAAGTGTTAGGGTTAGGTTTAGGTTAAGGGTAAAGTTTAGG